>NC_056743.1:893815502-893888002 GCF_019279795.1 Protopterus annectens
CTTGACGGGAGAATTGGACTTGTACAGGTTTACTACCTATGGCTAGACATCCAGAACCATTAAAACCTGAAATACATGTACATTTAGACAAGTCAGGAGGCAAATGCCTACCTATCACTGAGGCAGCCGCTCCTGTATTTAGAAGAACATCTTCCCACAGGTTGCCCTCTACACAAATGTTGATAAGTGGTCGTCCATCTTTCCCCTTCTTGAAGTTAGTCAAGAAAGAGACTTGGGTAGGGGGGGGTCATACCCCTATAGTAGATCTACTTCCCACCCCGAATCATCGGTGGTATTGGACTGCAAAGGACATAATTGCAGTGTTCCTCAACTTCTTCACAGTCAACATAAGAAGATCGATTAAGTTCATGATGCAGAACTATTTGCTGCTGATTATTAGGATTTACTGGACCCTCAGGAACAAAGTCAGAAGGAACAGTTGTATCCTGTGTGCTAACAATATTACCTTGTACACTGACACTAGGTGTCACACCATCCCTTTGCTGTATTGGGAATACTGACTGTTGAGTGTTTGTGGTATATAGGGGCTGTTGCTGTAGTCCCCTATTACCCTCTGTCACATATTGTTGGGAAGTGCACTGCTGTGTTTGTACTTCTGGCTACATTACCTGTTGCTGTCGTGGTACACGTGGCGTATCAACATTTTTCATGGTAAGAGACTTACCCTTTGCCTCTTGTTCCTGGCGCCATCTGCGATAATATTTACAATAATTTTTAGTATGACCTACCTATTTACAGGAATAACAAATAGGCTGTCTCTTTGGAGGACCCTCTATAGATTGAGTAACTTGAGAAGTTAACTGAGTGGCTGGGGGAGCTGAAGCTGCCCGTTGTTGCCCCTCTATAACTTGCCCTTGATGTGATTGTCCTACTACCTGCTGTGGGACTTGCTGTCCCTGATTAATCCATCTCCCACGCCCCCTTCCCCTTACTTCACTAACAATGGGGTGCAGAACGGGGAGTGTAAATCTTTTGCTTATGAATAGCATTATCTTTACACATAATATGTGCTCGCAGCAATTTATTTACTAACCCTGTGAGTGCATTTGAAGATTCCTCATAAATAAGCTTGATATCCCCTGGGACACCTTCCAGATGGTCCAAAAAGGAGCGCATAACAGCTTTTTGAAAATTGACGTCTTTCATATCTTTTTCATCACTGCCATTAACTAGCATATATGCCAGCTGGTAATGTTCAGCTTGTTCTTCCAAAGAATCAGACTGTCATTTGAAACTGATCTAAAAATGTTGGTGTGAGAGATTGCCCCCTAGTGTATGCTAATAATACTGCTGTCATTCTTAGGTGTTTAGTTTGTATTGGATACTGCTTTTGCTGAATATAAGCCATGAAACGCTGAGGAATAAAATTCCAGAAACAACGTTCAAGGGTATCATTCCATACAGTGCCTACAGTTTTAAGAACCCAAGCTTCAAATGTAATCATGTTATTAAAAATACCCTTCTGTTCATTTCACTTAGGGAGAGTTTCTAACATCCTAGACTGATGATAAACTTCAGCAGAAAAACCTGCTGAGGCTATGATAGGACTGGTAACAGCAGTTTCTAATACTTTAGACTGATATTTTTCTAAAAGGGCTTGTAATCTTAAAATATCTTGATTAGCTAAGTCTGCTGCTCTAGCAGCCTCAGATTCCTGTGTCTCTAATTGAGCTTGAAATGTGTTTATCTTCTCTTTTGCAACAGTTATTTTATGCTGTGTGTCAGCCAGTTGCCTGTCATATTTTTCTTGCAAATGGACAATTTTGTTTATTAACCCTTCTATCATACCAGTAGCTTTACTGCCTTGTTCAATAACAGTTTGTGTAAAGGTCTTAATTTCAGTTTGTGAGACTTTCAAAAACTGAGAAAATTCTTTTGTACATTCAGCGGTGTCAGCATGCAGTTTACCAGACGCATTCCATTTATCACAGTAAGTCTGAAAATGATCCATGAGGTCAAGATCTTGCTGGTTGCTAACTTTAGCAATCCAATTTTTAAACTCCTACAAATCAGACTGTAAAGTACAAACGTTGATATTTGCATCACCCTCTAATAAATCTTTTGCAACATGATATATAGAAACAGAAACCATTGTCTGTGCTTCAAGCACTGCTTTATCCTGGTTGTGTTCCCGGTTTTGTACAATACGTTTATAACAATGCATGCAAAAAAGCAACATTTAAATCACTGCAAATAGCACATTTCTGTATATTCTATGGCACATCTGCCTTACGTACATCTACATATGATTCAGACACATCAAAAGTAAAAGATTTAGTCCACTTCTTGGCATTTTCATGAATTGCATTCATTGTTAAATGAAAAACAGAAGAAAATATTTACCACAAATGTTCAGGACAAGGTAGCCAGTCTTGACATGGAGATCAGTTGTGCTAGAATTCTCTGCTGTCTTTCATTAGATGCTGGTGAGACAAATTGTTGGCAGTGGAAAATTTGGACCTCGTATATCACCAACTGTCTGAAGGAGAATTTCTGTACTGCCCTGTACTGCACTGCAGTGTTTGGCCTCCAGTCAATGGACAAAGTTTTAGGAAGAGAAGAATTGATTCTAAAAAGGTCTAAGCTAGAATGTCGTACTGTTAGAGGCACCTCTTCAGGTCACCCCCCCCCGGTTGTTTGTACTGGACTGGTCTTGCCACTGTTAAGATTAAAGTGGTACTACACTATTCAGGTAGTCTGTACTTTTACTCAATGAAGACACTGAGACAGTTTTGCTGTTACAACATTTGTTTACTGCACACGAGGATTGCATCTAGTGAAACAATGCAAAGGTATATACATCAAAATGTACTTCAGCTTAGAATAAGCAAAGTCTCTCCTACAAAAGAAAAAGGTCTCACTTTTTAGTGTCTTTTTTTGCCTGCATCAGCAGTTTTGAGAATTTGCCAGAATAATAAGTCTTTTCTCTCAAGCTGGTCTGCTGACAGTTTGTTTTCTATATCTTAAACATTCTGTTCCTGAAGAATAACTCCTTTCATCTTGCGTATCATATTGACGAGACACAGTTGCATACAAGAGTTCGTCTTGACCTGCTTGTAGATAATAAATTTCACAAGCTGCATAGTTTATAAGAGATAAAATATTTTACTTATGATTCTTATTAACAATGAATGCCACGCCATATGTTTTTGCCAAGTTAGTTAACTGTGTGCACTGTACACACTGAAATGCAGAACATTTATTTTACATTTTTCAGGAAAAATCCACTGAAGTTCATTTTAACCTGTTCTTTACTCTCACAATAGGTTGTGGCTAGAATCTGATTTTTAATAATGAGTAGAATGCATCAATGGGACCTTGAAGGGATGGTAAAACAAGAGACGTTAGATTCGTAAAGAAATATGAGGAAGTATTTTGTACTGAAAATATTATTTCAGTATCGAGAGCTCAAATAGAATTTGATTAGTTTCCCCTAATATGCAATAACTTAGCCTGGATTAATATGATCTGAATATGACAGAATCAGATTAACTTAATTGAAAGTATTGAGACTCATCCAATAAGTGTATCTGACAATGCCCTTTGAAGATTAAGGCACATATTCAGGGTAATAAAGTAACAAAGGGACACTGGCACTTTCCTACATATTTACTGAAAAGGGAATAATTCACAAACTAGGTAGTAGCTAAAATTTTAGAGCTGCTAGGACAGATAGAAACTCCCTTGAAGGATGTGCTAGAACTTGTGACAAGTTGAAACGGATCTCAAAAATACAGTAGCAATGAGGGAAATAAGAAATATTTAGAAGGGTTGGCTAAATTTAAATCACTGCAGAAAAGAGAGGGAAATCTTTCAAAACAGGAAGAGGAACAGCTACAGAGTGTTAGGGAAAAATAAATAAGCATTTACATAACATGCACAAGTTTAGAAAAAATGCAATTAAGCAGCTATTTTTGATAATAATACCAGAGCTCAGAAATTGTTTGTGCATTGATTAAAACAACAAATAGTAGAAAGAACAGTAGTAAAACTCAGGGACCCTTTGACAATGATAGTTAGAGATCCTGAGGAGATAATGGAGATATTTCAGAAATGTTATGAGCAATTATATAAGGCTGAAGAATGGGGAGGTTGGGATAAGATGAAACTGGAATATTTATGAATGAAGAAGTTCAGTTACGGATAGCCAAGACAGAGAAGAAATAATAGCTGTTGTGATACATAGTAAATCCACAGAGAAATCCCAGAGAATGTGATGGATGTCCAGACTTCTTTGTGCAGAGACAAGTGCCCCCGACTGCCTTCAGAGTCCACCAGTCGAGCAACCATTCAGGAGAGCTAAAAAGGCCTTTCAGAAGATGGACCCTTGAAGCCTTGATTATAAGAGCATCCTCTGCCACGAGGGTGATGTCTACCATTATAATATTCCCCCATGCCTCAGGGGGATCTATCTCCCTTTTCTGTTTCTAGAAAAGGTCCTCTGGGGATGGAAAAAAAGAAGTTATGTCCTTACCATAATGTTCCATGTGAGTTGTTCATCTTGCCTTTTGTTCTTACACGTGGGTCGGAGCCAATCCCTCGGCTCCGAATCGGCCGCTTTCCAAGCTCAGACTCTCAGAGAAGCTCGAGACCTAGTGTATATCCCATGATGCTCTACTGTACATCCCCAGATCTAGTATGCTGCAACCAAGACAGCCTACCAACAGAATAAGACTATGGAGTCTATCTGCTTAGATAACTATAAAAGTAGAAGGAAACAAGAAGAGTAGGAATGTATGAAACAGACTGATAGCTGAACCAATCCTCCAAGGCAACCATCTCCTCGACTGGAGAGGGAAGGTGGGCGGGAATGTAAGAACAAAAGGCGAGATGAACAACTCACATGGAACATTATGGTAAGGACATAACTTCTTTATGTGAAGTTGTTCTATCTCGCCGTTTTGTTCTTACATGTGGGTAGCGTCCCAAGCACCCTAACCCTGGGTGGCTCACGGGAGAACATTCCTGAGCACAGTGGAACCAAATGTAGCCCTGTCCCTGGAGGTCCTATCCACTTTGTAATGAGTAATAAACGTGTGAGGTTTTGACCACGTGGCAGCTGCACAGATGGTATCTAAAGGCAAGCGAGCTGCATGAGCCAATGACGTAGAAACAGCTCGTGTAGAATGGGCTTTGATGTTAGTTTCTAATGGTTGATTAGTGGAAGCATAAATGAATCTGATGCAGTCAGAGAGCTACTTGGATAGTGTGGTTTTTGACACTGCAAAACCTTTCTTGTTCTCTGCATAAGAAATGAAGAGTTGATCTGATTGTCTGAAATCCTTCGTTCTATCTAAATAGAACCTCAGTTGTCTATGTACATCAAGCTTGTGTAACATATATTCCAGTTTGTTGGTATGATGTTTGAAGAAGGCTGGCAGCTCAATGGACTGATTTAAGTTATTTTCTGAAGCGATCTTGGGAAGAAAGGTAGGATTAGTCCTGAGGGATACCCTATCAGGGTGAAAAATCAAGTATGGGGGTTTGGAGGACAAGGCCTGAAGTTTGGAGACCCTACGTGCAGATGTAATGGCTACCAGGAATAAAGTTTTCCAAGACAAAAACCTTAAATGGCAAGATGAAGCAGGTTCAAAGGGGGTGAGCATCAGTTGGGATAAAACCAGATTCAAATTCCAGGGGTAGACAGGATGCCTAATAGGTGGCCTGAGATGGTGGGTTCTTTTTAAGAATGCTTTACATAGTTTGTGCGACATAATGTTGGAGCCGTTAAAGCCTACATGGAAGTTTGCGATAGCAGCCAATTGAACTCTAATGGTGGCAGCTGCCGTGCCATCATGGAACAAGAAAGACAAGAACTCTAAGATGGTATGAACAGGTGCTACATAAGGGTCAGTGTCATGTTGAGAAGCCCAGTGAACAAACCATTTCCATTTGCTATTATATAGTTTCCTGGTGGATAGTTTATGAGAGGAAACTATAATGTGCTGGACCGCAGCAGACAAATCTTGTGACCTGGCTAATGTGGGAATTGGAGCAGCCAAGCTGTCAGTTTTAGGGAAGTGAGGGAGGGAGGGATGGAGAACTCCTGACGAATGAGTCAGAAGATCCGGCACTGGGTCCAGAATCCATGGTTCTTCCAGTTGATACTTCCGCAGGAAGGGAAACCAAATCTGTCGAGGCCAAGACGGGGCTATCAAGATCACAGTCCTTCCCAGACTTTTGGTTTTCTGCATGAATTTGGGAATTAGGGGTATCGGCGGAAAGGCATATAGGAGGCCCAGGGGCTAATCGTGTACGAGCGCGTCCCTGGGTTTGTTCCCCAGTGGGGGATAAAGGGCAAAGTAGCTGCTGCATTTGGCATTCATCGGAGATGCAAACAGGTTGCAGCAAGGCTGGCCCCATCTGCAGAAAATGTTGTCTGCTACCTGTTGTTTGAGAGACCACTCATGGGGCAAAACCATGGCTCTGCTTAGTTTGTCCGCTATCACGTTGGATGACCCCGGGATGTGCATTGCTATCAGAAAGCGTCTGGTGGATACAGCCCATTGCCAAATCCTTAGGGCCTCTTGGCATAAAGGGTATGATCTGGTTCCCCCTTGATTGTTGATGTATCAGACAACCGACATGTTGTCCGTCTGGATAGCAATTGTGCCTGGAGGAAGAGAGTCGTGAAAGTGTTGCAATGCTAGGAACACCGCTCTCAGCTCTAGGACATTTATATGCAAGTGTGTTTCTATGATTGACCAAGTGCCTTGGACAGTCTTTCCCTGAAATAGCCCCCCCCACCCTGTCAGGAAAGCATCCGTGGTCACTGTGACTGTGGGTTAGGGAAGAATGAAGGGATGACCCATTATCACTTGGTCGCTGTTCAACCACCAACTGAGATCCTTCTTGCAAAGATTGGTTAACCTGATCTCGTGAGACATGGGTAATTGTTGGTAAGACCATTGTGCGAAGAGTAACCACTGGAGTATTCGCATGTGCATGCGGCCTAACGGGACTGCTATCAATGTGGCTGCCATAGTTCCTAAGAGTTGTAGTATCTGGGACGCTGGTGCTTTGTTGTGGACTAAGAGACTGGATACTTGATTTTTTAGAGTTACGATTCTTGACTGGGGCAACCTGATCCTTTCGTTGACGGTGTCCAGTTCTGCCCCTATAAATGTAATATGCTGCGATGGTGATAACGCAGATTTTTCTAAGTTTAGGGTTATGCCCAACTGGGAACAAAGGTCTATGGTGAAGTCTCTTGTTTGGATTAGTTGATGCCTGGAGGTGGCGGTGAGGAGCCAGTCATCCAGATATGTAAACACTCGGAATCCCAACCGTCTCAGGTGAGCTGTGACCACTGCCATACATTTGGTGAACACCCTGGAGGCTGTGGTGAGGACAAAGGGCAGGACTCTGAATTGGTAATGACTGGCTCCCAGCCGGAAACGCAAGTGATCTCTGGATGATCTGTCCATTTTGATGTGGGAGTAAGCATCCTTGAGATCTATAGAGCACATCCAATCGCCCACTGATAAGAATGGGAGAATCGACTGCAGCGTGACCATCTGGAAGTTTTCCTTCTTGACGAAGGTGTTGAGTTTGCTGAGGTCTAGGATGGGCCTCCAGTCTCCTGTTTTCTTTGGAACTAAAAAGAACCTTGAGTAAGTTCCGGATCCTATTTGGTCCGCCGGGACTGGCTGGATGACTCTTTTTTCCAGCAGCTTTTTGATTTCTACGACTGCTAATTTTCTCAGACTGGGTGGTACGTCTGGGATCCTTGTACATATAGGTGGGGTTTTTATAAAGGGGATGTAATAACCTCTGGTAATGATGCTTTTTACCCAAGAGTCCGTTGTAATGTTTAGCCAGGTGTCTGGGTATAACGCCAAGCGAACCCCGACTGCCTCCAGAGTAGGACAGCTGGGCTTCCTTTCAGGAATGCTGATAGGGCTTACCAGAGAACTGATCCCTGTTGCCCTGGTTCTGCGGACCGCCTCTGCTGTTTGGACAGCATCTTCCATTTCTGCCCCCTCCTCTGCCTCTAGAGGGGGTATCGGTAGGTGTGTTTTGGAAAGCTCCTTGAGGTTTTCGGAACTACATTTTTCCACTTTGTTGCCCTTTGGGGTACGGTCTGATTGGAGTGGAAAAACGGACCCCTACAGCAGACAGAGTCTTCCCTTCATGTTCACACCTAGTAAGTGTCTCCTTAATTTTGGGTCCGAACAAAGCGGACCTGTCGAATGGGGTATTGACAAATGAAGATTTAAAGGCTTCTGCAAAGGAGCAAAGGTGCATCTAGGATTGACTCCGAAGAGCTATCGCTGAGCCTGCTGCCCTACTCAATCCATCGGCCACATACGAAATGAGGCGCATAGATGAATTTACTATTGAATTGAGGGTGTTGAGTTGTGCAGTCACCTTTTCTGAGACTGCATCAGCTGTATTACCCTGAAGAGTATCTGCCAGCTCTTTTAGGAGATCTCATTAAAGGCGGGTAAAATGTGTCAGGTAGTTGAGCGACCTCATGGAAAATGCCGCAGAACTAAATATGCATTTTCCATATCTGTCCATCGTCCTAGAATCTCTATTAGGAGGATGGATAGCCGAAGAGGTTTGGCCGCCGCCACCACCATGGCATCAACTGGGACTCCTTTGTAAAAAAGGCCTTGTCGGTGGGGGAAGTAATAAATTTATTGTGCCTCCGTGGGACCAGTTCCACCGAGTCAGGGGATTCCCACGCTCTTCAAGCAACCAGTTCCATCAGCTCATTGAAGGGTGGCGTAAACCAGGAGGTGGATGGTTGAGATCCAAAGGCCTTCAGGAGAACCGACTCATCCTCAGAAGGGGCAAGGCACTGCCAATTACCCCTCTGCCTTAAGATTTCCAATATGTCTGCGAAGAAGACATCTTCTGAGGGGGACCATGGGGACCCTTCTGATTCCTCCAAGTTGGTATCCAATGTTAGAGATTCCTGTGGGGAATCCAAGTGCCTCTTCTTGCACAATCTCTTCCTAGGGACTTCATCAGTGGGGGCATCCGGTGAACTTCTCAGAGAGGAGGGGTCACCCAATGGGGATACCTGAGGCTTTGGATCTCGAAGCTTTGTGGGGATCTGTGGGGAAGAGGTAGAATGAGGCCCCTTTGGGGAAGGTGAAGACAGATCCGAGGAGGTAGTGGTCTTGGCAGCCATGACCTTCCTCATGGCATCGAAGGCACCAGAATCCCGGCCCGAGAAGTCAGTCCGCTCTGAAGAGACCAGCAGCTCTCCCCGGACCAAGACCTCCACTTCAATCCAGAGGATGGAGCCGAGGCCACCTGCGCTGAAGCCCCAAGTGGAAGAGTCGTAACCGAAGTATCGGTTTGACTCTCCACCCTGGAGCCAGTGAGGGACTGTCGGCCCCGAGATTCCTCGGTCAGAACCGAGGAGATCAAGGTCAATGGAGCTGAGGGAGGAGGATCAAACCTCGGCTCCAAGGGTTCTACCAATATCGGTTCCGTCTGACCCGGCTCTATTGGCTTCGGAGGAGGAGGTGGAGAAGTCATGGGGAGCATTTCAGCTTTCTCTCTAAGAGCCTCTTAACCACTCGGTCCAGATCCACATTGGAAAGCCTGGAAGAATGAGTCGAGGGATGGGTCAAAGGGGCCGAAGATGGAACCGAATGAAGGATTGGAAACTGAGGGGTCTCCAACATCGATTCCACAACTGGACCCCGAGGCAAGGACTCGATACACGGCTCCAAGGACTGTGGAGCCGATGCACGGACCATGCTTGAGGAACTCAGAGCCAATGACTTGGGCTCCGAGGATCCTTTGGAAGACTTCGACCCCTTTGAAGCTTTGGAAGAGGTGTCAGCCTTATCTAAAGAAGCCTGAAATTCAGGCTTTAGGAGTCCTCTATCCACCAATTTCCTGCGCCTTTCCAGGAGGACCCTGGTACTAAAGAAATGGCAGATAGAGCACACCTCTTGTAGGTGTACCGAGCCTAAGCAGTAGACGCAGGTGGAGTGATTGTCTGTAACAGACGTTTTCTGATCACACTCACACCTTTTAAACCCTGATTTTTGCTTTTCAGACATGGTTTAACAATAACAACAAACACTATGATATAAGTAAAGATATGTATAAATGTATATATCTTAACAGTCTACTAAATCACGCTAAATATAGAGTTTTTAAATGTCTAATAAACTACATTACTATTAGCTAAGGTATATATAAAAACTACCATTCTAACTGTATATATATATATATATATATATATATATATATATATATATATATATATATATCTATATAAAACAACACACACAAAATGGCTGACAGAGCCCTGTCACGCCCAAGGAAAGGCCAAAGACCTGAAGAAAAAGGAAGTATTTAACGGTTTTAACAATCTAAACTAACCAGAATCCTAACACTATACTATTAAACACTCTCTCTCTCTCTCTATATATATATATATATATATATATATATAAAATATTTAGACACAAAAAATTTTTTGAAGAAAAAAGAAGTTATAATTAGAAATTTAAATTCACTGGCTCGAGCTAACTCCGACGAGCTGTTGATCCTTTGCAGCGGCAAACTAGATCTGGGGATGTACAGTAGAGCATCATGGGATATACACTAGGTCTCGAGCTTCTCTGAGAGTCTGAGCTTGAAAAGCGGCCGATTCGGAGCCGAGAGATCGGCTCCGATCCACGTGTAAGAACAAAATGGCGAGATAGAACAACTTCACATCTGTATGCTTATGGTAGAAAGAGTTTTCCCATCTGCTCACTCCTGGTAAATGTGTCTTTGAACTTAGGGTCAAACAAGGTCAAACAATCAAATGGGGCATTGATGAAAGACATCTTAAAAGGCTCCGTGAACTCACAAATGCAACCAGGCATGCCTCCTTACAGTAATGCCTGTTGCTGCAGCTCTTGAAACAACTTCTGTTAAATTGGATATGTGATGAGTGGAGGCATTTGACAGGGACAGAAGGGTGGCCAGCTGGAAATCCACTGATTTTCTGTCTTCCGCAGATATGAACCTGGAAAGACATAGACAGCTGCTTTGTCAAGTTTCTCTGAAACCTACTGAAGTGTGCCAAATAATTCAGCGACATTAACACAAACGTTGAGATGTGCACTCACTTCCCAAACCTATTTAAAGCCCTGGATTCTAAGTTAGGGGAAAGAATAGACTAGATTCTTCTGGAAGCTCCTTCTTAGTGGCTGCTGCCAATACCATGGCATCCACTGCTGGGTCTTTGTTCCTGTCAGAGCAGACTTTAAGGGCAACACAATATTTGTCTGGTTTACTGGGGATTGGTTCTGTGACATCTAGTTCTTTTCATACCTGGTGAGAGATTAAATCCACCATCTCATCACCCAGGGGAACCACCCATGGAGTAGCTGAGCTGGAGCCAAAAGCATCAAGGAACATGGATTCCTCCTGAAAAGGAGTTTAGGAAGACAACCTTCTTACTTTCTGAGAAGCTTGAGGATCTCCCTGAATGAAGCATCTTCAAGGGGTGATCTAGGGGACCACACCTCTTCATCGAAATCTGAGTCTTTGAGTCTTCTGTCAAGGACTCTTAGCAAGAGTCAATGTGCCTCCTCTTAGTCCCATAATTCTGAAAAGCCTCTGTTTAGAGATGGTCCAGACAGGATTCAGGAGACTAAGGGGTGTCCTGAATGAAGACCGTCTCAAGGCTAGTTTGAACCAGCTGTCCCAATGGAATAGACTGTGCAGAATCAGGACCCAGGGCTATCAGTCATGGAGTGGCGTGAAGCTGAGATGAGTAGAGATGCCTGTTCTCCAGCCTTGGAGAGAGATCTCTCCACTGCCTTGATGGGAGAAGCAAGTGATAACCCAGGATCACCCCAGTAAGAGCCAAACCTGCCACCCTGACTTTGTTCTGAAACCAAAGATGGAGCCAAGCTAACGTTGAGGCTACAAGGGGAAGGGATTTCTCCAACAGCTTCAGAGTTGAACCCTTAGCCTCAGACTCAAAGCAGAAGCATTGGCTCTGAGAGCCTTCTGGCTTTGAAGAAATTGGAGCTGGCTGTGTAAGAGACAATGCCAGAGTTGAAGATGACCACAACTTCGGATCCAACATGGACAACCTAGAAGAACTCAGATCTGTCATCCCCGAAGTCAGAGGTTGGATTGGGGTAGGAGTAGCCATAGCCAAGGGGGATGGTCCAAAGCTTATTGGTTGGATTGGAGATGGAGATGGGAAAAACTCCCAAATTAATTTGGGTCCTGAAGAACTTCTGTATTATTTTATCCATATCAGTTTCTGTCAAGCTTCTGGTAGAACAGATAGACCTCAAAGCTGAAGATGTGGAAGCTGGCTTTGAAATTCTCTGTAAAGCTCTATGCTGCAGAAAAGGTGACCGCAGCCTAGGAGAGATTGATTCTGGGGAAAACCTCTGCTCCGGTAAGGCAGGAGTCTTGGACTACACCAGAATTGGATCTGAGAGATTAATAAGATCAGAAGGCTTGGAAATTTTTGCCACTGCAGCCAAAGATAATATGGACAACAGAGAGTGATCAGGGATTGCTTCCTCACCACTCTGTCCTTTTCTTTGGCTCTCTTGATCTTGTCCCTTTTGTGTTTACATGAGGATGTTTTCCTGGATGGAGGAGCTCCAGATGCAGATTGTAAAGAGTCAGAAGTAATGAGACCCTTGAGCATGAGCTTAGTTGTCATTCAATCATGGCTCAATGACCAAAAGCCATGCAAACTGAGCAACCCTCTTCCAGATGAGCTGCCCCAAACAATATACACACTTTAGGTTTGAGTCCAAATTAGGCATTTTGTGTCTACAAGTGACACATTTCTTAAATACAGTAGGCTTGCCCAACATAGTCCCTGAAAAAAAGGGGAAAACACAGCAAACACTATTAACAATGGTAATAAAAATACAAAAAAAAGGAGATTGGTGCAAATATTTATATAAAGGTAAGCATACCAACAATTGTAAGAAAAAGTTACTAGGTATAACTGGTAAGAAAAAGGTAAGGAAGCACAGAAGGCATGAAGGAGGCCTAGAGAAAGGTTGTTTGTTTTAGTTTTTTTTTTTTGGGGGGGAGGAACTTAAATAGAAAGTACAGATTTATATTATATAAAAATAACAGCAGAGAAACACCAAAAAACTTCCAAACAGAAAAAAAACGAAATACTTAATTGAATAGAAGCCTGAGACAATGAATCATGTCTGTATTGTATGAGCAACAAATGAGATCTGGAGTAATATTGGGGACATGAGGGGATTATAGGTAAGGGGAGGAACCAGAGCTATAGATCCTAAGTCTAGAAAAAGTGACCAAAGTCAGATATGAGATTGGATCTAAAACCCATCATCAGTTGAGGAACGAGTGGAAAAGACAACATCAGATTCAATGATACATACCCACACAGCATAATTATTTTTTCTCTCTCCATTTTTAGAGAGACTGAATTGGCTTCAGCAATAACACAGTACCTAAACCCGTCAGGGAGGATAGAAAGGTAGTGAGCTGTCAGATGCCATACATGGTGAGAGCACATGATGGTAGGTGACAGAATAAGAAAATATTAACAGTGAACAAGGATCGATAAAGGGAGATTAATGGGGAAAAACAGTAGAAACAGATGTAAACTGAGGACAGTGATTAAATAATAATAGCAATGGGTAAAAAGAGGGATTGACATGATCTTGGCATGAATGAGACAATAGAAAAAAGGCAAAACAAACCGCCAAGGGTAATGAAAGTTTTTTCTTTTAAGAAAAGCAGGAACTAAGAAACAGACTTCAAGGTGAGGAAGAGAATAGATAGAAGAAAATTAAATGGTGCATAGGGGATAGCCTGAGAAGCAGAAGACAATAAAGTTTGCCAAAATTAAGCATATTCTCCAAATAAAGAAGTAATAAAAAGTATTAGCTTATTTATAAATTTTATTGTTGTTTAATAAGCAGCACAGCAAAAAAAAACTTAAAAGATAGGAATGGAGTAAAAACAAGAAACTTGATGGGGAAATGGAAACAGATTGAGGTACGTAACACATAATACAAATGTATTTAAGGAAAATTAAGTGGGAAGGGAAACTGAATTAGACAGTTCTAGTACTGAACAAATATGGTCATTGTGCAAATAAAAGAAACAAACGTTATACATCATTAATAGGATGGAGCCACAAATAATAAGGAATGTCAACGGTCTGGTAAATGGGGAAAAATCGAGAGAGTAATAGGCTATAAGAGTGAGGTGCAGGTTGCTGTGGTACAAGAGACCCATATAACACTAGCTGAACATGCCAAATTGATAAAGAAAAGTATTGGGAAGGTTATGCAGCACAGTATGAGAGAGAAAGGAAGAGAGGAGCTGTGATTTTGTTAAAAAGGAGGGCAAACATAGTGAAAGAGGAACACAAAGCTTACCAGGCAGAAAGGTACATGATGTTAAGAGGGTACTGGGAAGAGAAAAGAATCACATTGGTTAATATATATTTACCACCCAAAATAAAGGTAGAAGGAATTAGATGTATCCTGGGAGAAGTAATAAATTTCCACCTAGGTATACTATTTATAAGAGGATCCTGGAACAGTTTTTGTAATAAATGTGATGTGTCTGGGCTAAGGAAATTCATGACAACAAAAGAAGCTAAATATTTTAAAAAATATGAAGGTTTATGGCATAATAGATGTAACAAAAGACATTTAAAATCAGCATGAATACATTCAGTTTGATCTGATACTTAAAAACTGGGCTAGGTTAGATAAGTTCTAAATTACAAGGGATTACCTGCATAGAGTCATAAACCTTCAGATGCATCCATTATGAATCTCTGAACATGCTTCAGTGCTAGTACATATTAAGAGATAAACAAGACATGGAGGTATATATCTTATGAACAGGCAAGACTTCTTGAGATGGAAGAAGGAAATATGAATGCAGCTTCTGGGGAAATTAGACGAGGAGGCAGGAGAAATAGAGTGGGTATGGGAGAAACTGAGTAGGATTTTAAGGAACTGGTCAGATGAAAGAGCAGTAGGAGCAGAGCATAATGAACAGAGAGCATCTGGAAAAACTAACTCATCTCAAGGTATGTCAAAAAGCATTGAATTAGAAGACAGTGACAGAAAACGTACAGGAACAGCAAATAAAAGCAAAACTAGAGACATATTAGTGAATACAGGAAACTAGTTGTTAAACATTTTTTATTTAAATACTGGGAATACAAAGCTGCTTGCACAGCTACTAAGGGCACAAAAATCACAGAATATTATTTTTAAAGTAAAAAAATAATGAGACAGGCAGGATAGTAGCTGCCCCAATTAAAAAAATTAGAAGTTTTCAGAAAATATTATAAAACTGTCTACTAAGTAAAGGATATTGGGAGAGAATATGAAGCAGATGTACATGGGTTCTTCCGAAATATAGATATACATAAACTAATTGAGGCACAGGGAGAAGAAATATTAATGGAGAAAAACAATGAAGAGCTAAAAGAGACAAAAAGACAGCAAGCCACAGGAAAGACCCTTGGAATTGATAGAATATCAGTTAAATGCTGCAAAATGAAGAATGTTAGATTGCTGATCACCTAGCAGAGGTTGTGTATTGATATATTACTGGGGGAAAATACCTTACTCATGGAAAATGGCAGTAGTCATGGATATCAAGAAGGAAAGGAAAGATCAGGTATATCCAAACTCTTATAAACCCACTTCAGTACTAAACCATAATTATAAGATCTTCATATATACATATAATAGCAAAATGCATATCCCATAAACTGTCAAAGTTGATTGATGGTTTTCTAGAAGGTAACAGATCTTTGATAACATAAACAAAACATTAATAATACAGCGATATGCAGTATAATACAAGAATAATTTATTGCTAATAGGGTTGGATGTTGAAAAGGTGTTTGATAGGGTCAGCTGGTGATACTTAAGGATTGTGTTTCACAAAATGGTCTTGTAGGCAAAGTGGATAGACTTAATTTTTATAATAAACCATCAGTCACAAGCTCAAGTCAAAACAGCAGGACAGCTGTAGGCCCCAAATGAACAACCTAGAGGTACAAGACAACTGTGTCAACTGTCCCCAATATATATGACTTTTTTATTAAATTGGAATAAGAAAGCTAGACACAACTAGAGAGACAAATAAAATATTTTATTGACATAAGGAAAAGTTTAGATTAGCATGGAGGAAAGTAATATTACCTAAGGAGAAAGGGGGGGTGGTAGATTTAAAGGTGCATTTCCTCCAACACAGATTCACCTACTATACTTGCATTTAGAAAAATATCCAGTTAAATGGAAAAGGATGGTAAGAGTGCAGAGAGAGAACGATGCAGAAAAAGCAAAGACAGGCTCTATGGATACAGTTAGGAAACCCAGATGAAGAAAAACTGTGGATTGTTATGCAAGTATGACATTTATGGATTAATTATGGGGTGCATGGTGAAAAGAAGGAAACAGGCAGTTGCTTCTGTAAGAATAGACTTAGGAAGTGTCAAGGGGAAAATAAGAAGATAGCAGCAAAAAGGTGGAAGGCACTGTTGTAATTAGATAGCGAAGGATGGGCAAATGAAAAGCTAGAAGCAGGTGAAGCAACAACTTGGTCTATCTGTTTAAACACAATAACCCACAAGGATATTTACATCCAGACACTTCCAACTGAGTCAAACATTAATAGGATCAAGATCAAATAGGACTCACACAAAACATTTGATTTCTAGAGCATACATAGGATTGATAGACAACTACAATGGACAAGAATAGGTGAGAAGACAGTACTGGGCAGCCAGGCTGGATAGTACAGATGAATGGCAAGACATCTGTCTAGTGCCAGTATATGCCACGACTCTAGATAGTTCAAGATAATACTTTAAGGGTATTTTTGCACATTAAATATTGATTGAAGCTAATAGTAAATGCTGGGTCTGTGAACAGCGAGAACAAGGTACATGGGAACATATATTCTGAGAATGTCCATGACTAGATGATCTCAAAAGGAAAATTCAACTTTTATAAGTGGGGCTACAGGCATACACATTACTTTTCAAAAAAATTAACTTGTATAGACCACTGAGAGCTATAATGATACTAGTATTGTTAGTGACCTACAAGGTAGTAACTTGTAACTGGAAAAAGAAAAACATCCTCACTTGGGAGGAACATAGATGCAAAATAGAACAAATATGGAAAGAAAAATTACCAAGTACAAAAGATAAGATAGGGAAATTATTAAGAGTTAAATGGGAAAAGTGGGATTGGGAAAATGAAAATGAAATGGAAAGCATCCTTGACTAGGAGAAGGAAAAGGGAACTGGGAAGACTGTTAATAAGAAAATTAGATAAGTACTGTTCCTCAGGATTACAGAATGATATTCTCACACTGTAAACAGTTTCTATGGGTTTAGGATATGGAATCGTTTTATAATTACTGAATGTTTACTAATGAGATAAGGAGGAAGAATAATTGAGCAGACTAGATTATTGCCTTTAAACTTAAAAAAAAAACTTAAAATAAGTGGATAATCAAAAAAGGACTGAGTGGACTTTAAAAATGTAAGTTTGCACATTTTGTCATATTTTTGAAATTATTCATGATAAAAAATGGAAAATGTTACTTCCTCTGTATAAAGTCAATATGTATGCACATGCAGACTACTGACAGGTGATTTGTGCTTAGCTTATAGGGCATCATTTGATCTGGTACTCATGGACTTGCTGCACATCTGCAAGTCTAATCGCGTTAGAAATACTCAACTGAAAGACCTAAACTTTCTTTGCAATGCAAATAGACTATGCTGGAGGGAAAACAGACATCACAAGGACTACCCCTACTTTAGAACAAGCTTACCATCAATGTGAAGCAGAGCTCATCCCTGACCTTATTCAAATGGAACCTGGATCAATGGATGACAAAACAGAAATTTACCCCTGGACTGGTACATATACCCTTGTTGGATAGAGGCAGCATGTACATGCTCTGCTGTCTAAACCCAGAGAGATGCCAGTGGGTAATTTATCCTGTCATTTACGAGTAGGAAAACAAGACTAGACTTAAAAAGGCCTCCTGAGGCCATTAGACTTGAAATTACCTATGAACCTATATGTAAGACAAATTATGGCTATGTAAACATGTTATATGTTAATGAATACAGTATTTTAATTCAAAAATAAAATAAATGGCAAATTTTGGATAAATAAATGCAAAATAGTGGTCAGGAAGATGTGTGATATGGGAGAGTTGATGGGTATTAAAAAATATGAAAGCATGGCATTAAAAACTAATAATGAAGTTATGAAGTAAAATGTATAATGCGCGAAGATGACAAAGGAGAATGCTCTTCACATTTTTACAATTAACATATATGAACTTGTGTTGCAAGTTAAAGTGTGATGAATAAATGATCTTGTTAAAATATGCATTTGCATTGCTGGACATAAAGCCTTATCATTCAGGAAACATTAGAGAAAATAGTTATAGATACGCAAGTGATAAAGGTAAAACACTTCAGTCTGGAAAAAGTCAATTATTGCATTAAGTATCCTGATTCTCTAATTTGCTTTTCACTTCAACAAAGAAAGTAGTCAGTGCTCTACTGATAATCTTTAGCAGATTACACTGATCACTCTGAACTTTGGATGTGCATATAGAATATGTTTACAAAATGAAGGCTATGCATGAAGAGTGAGATGGTTGAAAACTACTCTTTATCATTAACAAACTAATAATTTGTTAGAACAGTTTAATTCTGTACTCAGCACAATGTTAAGGGTATTTACAAGTCACTTTAAGAAAGAATGGAACAATTATTTACTCATTCTTTCTCTGCAAATTGCGAAGTACTCCAGTAGTTCACTTGGTTCTCATAATTTGAACTGCTGCATGACCACAAGATGAAAGCTCCTCTAGGGTGACTTCCAAGATGACTGCACACTGAACAACAGCTTAATTTCAGCTCTCCCAGTGTGAAAATATAGATTTAGAACAAACAGCCAATTAAATTTTTAATATGGACAAAATTAATTTACTGGCTAGTAAATCAACTAGAAAAGATGAAGAGAAAACACTGTCTGGAAAGAATCCTGCAACTGTTCAGCAAAAGGCAGTTTAAGCTTGAGCTTCAGTACAAGAGATGGGTTTCAGTAATTTTGAGGAAAAAATATAAATCAACTGTACTTAAAGGTAATTAAAATAAATGAAACATTGAATGAATATATGGCTCCCTATTGAAACGTCAGCACTCAAAATGCCAAATCCCAACATGCTGAAAAAAAAAGACTGAAAACACAGAAGAGCGAATCTCAAAGATCGTTTTTGTCCTTAAAATGTTGTTTCTGCAGGGGAGTCAAGCCCCCCCATGTGGGGGAAAACCCTCCCACACCCCTCGAACTTAGATATACCAACTTTGAGATTGTCATACCTAGGAGAAAAGGGAATATTCAAAGAAATGTCTTCTTGGACTTAGTATATATGTTTGTTCTTTAAGCCATTTAGTCTATGTATTTCAGGACTCAGTTTAGTGGGTTCCGACATTTCAAATGGTAACTGGAATATATCAATTCAAATGTCAAAAGGCTAGAAAGATAAATTAAGCTATAACTAGCTATTCTAATGAACTGATAAAACTCCAAAAAATCTCAATCTTTAATGTAGAAAAGACTGTCTGAGTTTGAAGCTTCTCAAGAAGAGTTGTTTCAAAAAACAGTGTTAGAAGACAGAGAGCTCAGAGAAAATCTTAGATTTTCTGCTGTACCAGAGAAACTGGAAGGAACTAGCTTCATTAATTCTATAAAAGCATACATAAGTCACTGGACTGGTGTTTCACAGCAAGAGTTGTAAATGAATGAACGCATTAAGTGTGTGCTCCAAACCCGGCCATGAGAAAGCAGCCAAGACCTATATCAGTAAAGATGCAATCATACCAGCAGAAAGAGTTGATCCTGACAAAACTGTGGCAAAAAGGAACATATTAAAAATTGGCGAAAGCAGAGCTTTTGTGGAAAATGATTATTCACTGTACACCAGGCAGAAGAAAAGCTCATTTATCCCTGCAATTAGGGAATACATACATATACATACTTACAAATATTTCCGGTATGGGCAATAATGCCCTTCTAGCCTGCCAGTATACCAAAACAGTTATTCCCAAAATAAGTTTCAAGGTTGTCCATTTGGTTAGAGACTGGCCTTACCCATCCCAAGGTTCATAATTATATATTAGCCTTAATGAGAATAAATGGGATCATACCATAGAAAATTTAAGGGGACCCATGCATGGGCTAAAGCATTTAGGAGTTGCCTCTGTCCATTAGTTGTACAGGGACAGTCCTGGGATAAATTTTCTGTTTCCCATCCACAGATGCATGTTGCTGTTGAACATAGACTGGGATGAACTTTGTTTTATGTGGATGGGAAGTCTGTTCAAGAACAACGGCATCTTCTGCGAGATATACCTGTTCCTTCAAACCATTCTGTTGATGTTGCAAAAGAGGTTTATATCCCTAGACAAAGTAGTTCTGACGCCATTTGACTTGCTGATGTGCAGTAAATCCATCTTTATAGAGTTGGAGAATACCTTGTATGCCAGAAACAGGTCACCTCTTAGCAGTCTGTAGGATACAGATTATAATGGCAAGGCTTTGAGTTGGTCCATTTAGGACATGTTGTTTAGGCCTTGGGTCCTTTTAGTAAGTTATCTCTGTGTTCACTCCAGTTGTTGCATGTGTCTGGACATATACATGCCAAAGGAGGCATTGTATTTAATAACTGACCTAATGAGGGCTGAGTAAAGGGGGTCAAATGACACCCCCAGATGTAGATACAGTCCCTTTGTCTATAAGCTGTGCAATATAGATGGACTTTCTTACAACAATGGACATATGTTGGTCAAAAGTTAGGTCACTGTCTACATACATTCCCAAATCCTGAACCACTGAGTCAACTCTTAGGGGCATATTGTTAATGTGGTAGCTCAATGGGATACATGACTTCCCAAAGGATAAAATAATGCATTTTTTGGCATTCAGTTTCAGTCCATGATTTTGTCAACAGTTATTTATTTGGGACAAACCTTCCTGCAGGGTGGCTAAGTCATTTGGGGATTTAAAGATTACTCCTAGCTTGCAGTCATCTGCAGACTTACTCAGCCAGAGCTCTTTGGCATTGACGTTTACTTCAGAAAAGTAGATGCCAAACAGGAGAGTTCCCAGCACAGAACCCTGGTTGACTGCACTGATGACTGGTCTCTTTGTGGAGATAACATTCCCTATTTTGATTTCCTCTATCCTATCTCTGAGACATTTGGCCATCCAGTGGGTGACATAGGTATTTAGACCAGGTTTATTTAGCTTTTCTACTATGCCTGAGTGGGGAATTGTGTTAAATGTTTTGGAAAGGTTAAGGTATGCGGTGTGTACCATTTCACCTTCATCCATTGCTTTGGTGAACTTTTCAAAAAATCAACCAGGTTGTATAAGCATGACCTGTCCTTGACATAAAAAAATGAGATGGGTCCTATGTTTGGAGGTTCCCTATATTGTGATTGGTTAGTTCCATGATACGTCTTTCCATGGCTTTGTATATAAGGCTTGTCAGATGTATGGGTCTATAGTTGCCTGTAATTATAAGTGTTTATGTCTGTACTAGCTAAAAAAATGGCAAAGGTGTTGCCAAAATTGATAGATATGAATCAACGTGGTTTTGCAGAGGTGAGGCAAACATTTGACAACATTAATGGAACAATCATGATCCACAAGGAAGCAAAATGTAAGAAAATACTACTATTGTTGGTGAGTCTTGATGCAAAGAAAGCATTTGACACAGTAAGCTGGAATTTTAAGAATAGGGCAATGGAGGCATTTTGACTTCCTGACAGAATAAGAATTAAAGTGAGAGGGTTCCTTGCCAATAACTTGTGTTTGAACAGAGGAAACAGACACAGGTGTCCTCTTTACCCTTTGCTTGCTTTATATTTAGAGCAATTAGCAAAAATAAAATCTGTTATACAATTGGTATGACAATCAAGGAAAGTTGGCTTTATTTGCAGATGATATTATTTTGTACTTGATACATATAGAAAAGGACATATCAGTGCAGTGGAACATTTTGAAACAGTTTTATGTCTTTAAAGAATATAAAATTAGTGAAGGTGAAAGAAAGGCTATAGCTTTAAATTATGTACCCACATGCAATATTTATGGGAACATAATATGAAATAAGATAAAATGTCTTAGGAGTATGGATTAAAAAGGACTTCTGTTATGCAGCTAAGGATATGTGGGAAGAGATTAAACAAAAGACAATACAAAAACTGAGAAAACTGTAATCTCCTGTTTATGAAAATGTTTTTAGTCCCATTAGTTTTAAATACAAGTTAGGCATATTTTTATCACCCAGCGGATAAGTTGTTTATAATACATAACAAAGAGTTGAAGGAATTTAATTGCTGTGGGTGGGGGGAGACAAGAGTTAAATGGAATAAGTTGATCCTTACAATAGAAAAAGGTTGTTTAGGATTGCCTAATTTGAAAGGATATTTTAGAGCTACTCAGTTAAAGCTCATATACATAACATAAGCAGAAGGTTATCATTTGAAGTGGAAAGGGATGATGATAAAGTGGGAGAGAGTTCAAGAAATAAAACGAAAGGGGGATTTTGGAAAGAGAGCCTTAAAGAGAATAATAACCATACATAATATTATTTTCATTAAGATGCAGAAAGTATTCTAAGAACCAAGAGAACACAGGAATGGAGAAAGGAAATTTTGCCAATAGTGGTGACAGCAAGCAGGGGTACAGAAAATAATCAAGAGGGGTTGGAATTTACTGGAGAAAACTGTATGTGAACTGCAAACAAACATTTCCAAAATGCCAGTATAAAAACAAAACAAAAAAATGCAAATTAAAAAAAAAAATACATGGAACAAAACCTGCAAAGTGAGAGGAGAATAAAAGGAACTAGACTTGATTATGCCCTCTTTGGTATGCACCTATCCAGGCATATCCAACAACTGGAACGTCCACAGAGATTCCTCACTAAAGAATACAGGGCATAAGTAATATGTTGTTCTATGCAGACTGCCTCAAGGCCCTATCCCTGTATTCTGTCTCCTACAGGCTTTTAAGGGGAGATCTATGCCTGGCATACAGGGCATTGTCAGACCCCACTCTGATGGAGCTCCTGCATATCCACAAAATGAACAGAATGAGAATTACCCATTCTAAAGACTTAAACCTTGCCTGTGATACAAATAGGACCTGCTGGAGAGCTAGATATGTATCCCAGAGACTACTCTGTCTATGAAACAGGCTCCCCATCCATGTGAAGCAGAGTTCCTCCCTAACCCAATTCAAGTGCAAATTGGACAACTGGATGGGAAGCGGGAAATTCATTGGCACCTATGTCTCTAATGGACACAGGTAACCTGAAAATGGTTCGTCTCCCAGGTCCATTTGGGTATCAGAGCTTGTCAGAGATTTGGGATGCATGGCTAGGCTTAAAAAAGCCCTTGTGGTCATTAGCCTAATAAACACCTATGAACCTATGTAAAAATGTATTTTATCCTCCTCTAATTTTGCTGGATGTAAATAATTTTGCTAAGTTGTTAAGAATATTACTAATGCAGTGGTAGCCTTGGAGAAGGAGCTTTTATTTTTTTCTTTTTAAAGATGTTAAATGCTGGGAGGAAAGAGTTCAGTGTGCCTATGCAGGAAACATTGTAGAATCAGCACCCTGTTGTCACTTGGCATAAAAGAAAATCTGAAAGTGGACTGAAATTAACCAGGAATGTTTTGTGTCAATCAATGAACTACAGAACCTTGGAAAACATATTGAAAAACAAATCTAATTCAAGTTGTTCTGTATCAAACAGGTAATGGTTGATTTACTTCATTAACTTCACTTTGGTAATTTTGATGCTGAAGCTGTTTGTTATAAAAATATTTTGATTAAGTTAAGTAAAATTTATTTTTCCTTGTGTCTAGGGCTGACAGTGATGCCACTGTCTCAGTCTGGGTTGTTTAAAAGACTACTTGTATGCATGTTTTCTTGTTAGCGGGTGATACCTGGAAGCTGCTGTTGTAAGTATAGAGCAGAGACAATCTGCTACCTTTGCAGTTAAAAGCATTATGTAGGACGTGACTAATGATTTACTGTATGGAATAGAATTTGGCTGCAATCATTACTGCCTGAGATGCATAGCTGGGCATCTAGATCACTGTTTGCCAAACTCATACTTGGTTGCCAGTGGTGGGGATGGAATCTTCTATCTTTAAATAATTGCCAGTGTTTATTGTTTGACTGTATCTGATGTTTGTTAATGTTACATGAGTTGCAGGTAAAGGCTGAGAACCAAAGTTATTACACTGTCCTTGTTGAAAACCATATATGGCTCAGTATGTCAGGCTGAGATGTCCAAACAAGGAATGATACTTATATGAGACTAATATCACTTTTATTGAGCAACTACCTCAGAAAAAGGAAGAGTAAGCTTTTTCAACATGGAGTATTAGTCTCATGCAGACATGGGGTCTTTTATAATGACAGAACAGAAATAAATCCCATCAAAAGTGGGAATTCTTTTCCTAAATTGTCATGAAAGTTAGAGATTTTGGAAGAGGCATTGCCATTCTAGAATAGTTAAGGCCTAATTACAGATCCCATTCAGAAAGTATAGCACTCTCCAGATGTGCATAATCTGGGTTAGGAGAAGGTAACAGACCCACATGACAAACATCTTCCTTTTATGGCATGATTTTTTAGCATAGAATGTCACTGACCCAGAGCTAGTACTGTGGCATAAAGGGATAAAGCCCTAACTACAGCCCAGGTGACTTTTGTTTGATTAGTATCTGAGATGCTGGCATGGAGAAATGGGCATCCCCAACTTGGAGGGAGGGCCTTTATCTAGACATTCCAAGTAGGGAAGCATGTTTAATAGAAGAAGAGTAGCGTGCAGACATAAACAGGTAATTGCAGGAGAGGACAAAGGCATAAATGAAAAAATCACCCAATGGCCTAGTGGAAACAGTTAATGGCACAACCACCAGGATACCCTTGCATTCTCTGCCAACCCCAGTCTTAGAACTGAGGTAGTCTAGGGGCTGTAGGAGGCTGGCAGACCCAGTGATGGATGGGGGCACTGAGGTAAACCAAAAAGAATGAAGAAGAAGAGGAACTAAAAAAAAAAGAAGTCACTGACCCACTTTCAAGACCTGAATAATTGTAGCTGACTGGGAGTTCTAGCAACTAATGAAGGTCAGGTCCAAGAACTAAGCATGTGAGTTGAGAGCTAACAGATGTGAGTGGCGTGTCACTGAGGGAAGAGGCATCAGATTCTGATGGGGTGCAATCTTTATTAAAGTATAAACTCTGACTAGAAGGAGGTTTGTAGGTGAGTAGGAACTGAAGAAATATACTTCCAGGATCTGATTACTTGGGAACTAAACAAATGTTTATGATAGAGACCAGAGATTCTAAAAGATTCTGAAGGCCACTGATGAGTGCAGTGGCTATTTTTTTATTTATTTAACATTTGTTTACTGGGAAAGTCCGACTTAGAACGTAGCCAATTTTCAGTGGAGGCCTGGGGAGAAATGCTCCAGACGCATGTCTTTGAAATGGGGAGAGGGCCATCCTCTTGACAATATATGTCATAACAGTCATATGATCCATGTGGAGTACTGCCAAAAGAGAAAGCCTTTTCTCCAAGGTTCAGAGACAAGTCTCATGGCCTACTCACAGAGATTGTATGACTCAGGTTTTCCCTGCTTTTTTTACCATACAAATTATATCTCTATCTAAACTACTATGAGCAACATGGGGAAAACTTCACTTGGCCCCAGAGTCCTAGGAGAACTTCATACATCTCCAAAACAGTGACACCCATATACCCTGTAATATAGATCCTCCAGAATGTACTTTCCAATCCAGAGGTGAATCACCAAACATTAACTTGGCTACCTGTAAGTGAAATGGTATGTACTGAAAAAGGCTTTATGAGAAGGGTTTACAAGATCATGCAATACCTATATTCCCTGGAAACAATGCTTAAGTGATAGACAGCGGCTAATATTTTTTTCTTCCT
The DNA here is from genome assembly GCF_019279795.1 of Protopterus annectens. Classification (NCBI taxonomy): domain Eukaryota; kingdom Metazoa; phylum Chordata; order Ceratodontiformes; family Protopteridae; genus Protopterus; species Protopterus annectens. Next base: position 893,841,562 of record NC_056743.1, read on the forward strand.
CCTATCTGACAATCATCAGCCCCATTCCAGCCACTTGGCCAATTTATTTCCCATCAAAGGGGTTAGGGTCATCTGGGAGGTGCCATCATTCAGAAAGCCATGAGGGATGGCTTTAGCTTTTTTGGGCTTTAAATCTACTTCCCCAAATGCAAGTGATTAAGGAAGACGCAGCAGAAGTGCAATGGGCTCACTTTAGTCAATATCCCCTCACTTTGGCATGGGGTGTTCTCTCCAACCAACCTCTCTGAAGCATTTGGTGGCAGTTTCTTCAGTCTCCACTGGGGAAACTGCACTACTTTGAGTGCCCCAGCATACATGAAACCCTCCCCATCACATGAGAGGCAAGTGTCTCTTCATGCCTTCTTATCTCTGCCTGACTTCTCCAGTGCCAGTATTCCAGTTCCAGTCACCTGGATGGCATCTAGGACACCATACTTGCAGCAATGCTAGCGGAGATCTAATAGATGATACCACTCATTTTGTGAGCTTTTCTGTAAACCCTTAGTACCTTTGTCTTAAGAAACATGTAGAGTGATTCCACCATATAGCCCACAAGACTGAAGGCCAGCACAGCCATTAATATTGTAAACAATGCCCAAATTTGTGACCAGAGACCCTAGAATCAAACTCTGGTCCAGCAAAAGACCTTACCATGTAGGGTATCTAGAAAACATACTATAAACATTTGTAACTTAGCTTAACATGGTTGATATTTTTAGCACAGGTCATAATTCCCAAGGACAAATACAGCTCTAGAACAAAGTTTTTTTTGTCTGACTGAACATGCATGAAGGAACAACAAGAAATCAGTTGCCATGTCATAGAAATCTTTGACTGCCCATGCAGGCATGCATTCACCACCACCATATACTCAGTAAACTCTGTGTGAGTTAGGAATAATCCAAATGGAATGTTGGAGGTATGATGGGGAAGAGAGAGGTAACTGGGAACATATGTTTTGGGAATATAATGAGTTGGCAGATTTTAAAAATTCGGTACAGAGTACTCTGTCAGAAATATTTAGAGAGAAAATGGCTGTAACTAATGAAATGATTCTTTTGAGCTAGGACAAAGAATATAAATTGCCTACACACATTAAGACCTTGTTAAGTTTAATTCAGATGGCTGTCAAAAAAGCAATTGTTAGAAAATGGAAGTTTAAGTCTAAACCAGTCATATTTGAAGTGCTGAATATTGTAAGAAAAGATAAAAGAAATGGAACAGATATCTTTTAAAATGGAAGGAAAAAAATAGAAATAAATGGAAATTGTGGGAACAATACATACAGAATAATGTTCAGGAGTAGGATAGAGGTTTAATGGAGGGCAGGAATCGAGTAATTTATGTAATGTTGGACTGATGATAGTTATAGAGAAAGAAAATATATGTGATGTATAATGTATGGATCTATGTACTTCTAAAGTTCGTAGTTTCAAAACTTCAAACAACTGAGACCAGAAAATCGAAGTTTTGAAACTTCGGAAATGAAATAAAAAAAAAACATTTTTTATGTTTTTGCAGGGAGGGGGGTAAGCCCCCTGCATCCCTCACATCCCCTGCTAAATAAATATTCCAACTCTGAGATTGCACTACAGTGAGGAAAATGGTAAATATCCTGTTCCGCGCTGTACTGCGAGTTCCACTCAAAATGTTCAAAGTTTCAAAACTTCGATCTTATGGTCTTGGCCATTTTAAGTTTTGAAGCTTCGAGCTTCTGAAGGAGATCATGATGTATATAAATGGAAAAAATGTAAATATGGTTCGATTTCTTTTCTATTAATGTATATCTATGTCTTAAGTGATAATTTAATAAAGGTGTTTAAACAAAGAATAATCCAAATGGGAGGGTCTTGAGGTGGACATGACTATTTGTGAATTTAAACTGCAGGAAACATCTATGGTTTTGCTCAATTTTGACATCTATATAAGTATCCTGAAGGTTCAGAAAGCAGATCTAGTCTTCTTAATGCAGTGATGAAGGATGAACTAAATCAAGATTACAAGAAACTTTTTTTCTGGATCTATCACCTAAATGTTTGGGTATTAATAAAAATAGAAGTAAATCCCCTTTTTCCTTGTCTCTGGGATAATGATATTACAACCTATTTTTCTTGTCTGTCTCCAAGAATCACCTGGACCAGACTGCTTTGTTGCAAGTGCTGCATATTTCCCCTTGCTATGGATTTCTGAAGAGGAAATCAGTACAGTACGAAAACCAGAGATAAGGATAGTAGAACAGATGTTTTGAAATGCAGCTTAATCTTGTATTCCCTGGCCTAAATATCTATGGTGAAGGCTCACAGAAAATAAAACGTCTTTGATCACTTCTATTGCTGGAGTGGCCAGTCAGGAGAGAAATGATGTACATTAGTGGGGGGATGGCATAAAGCTCCAACTTCTATACTGTAGATGAAGTGGACCTCTACTGCATTATTTCAGGTGGTCCATCATAGGTTCATAGGATCACAGGCTCATAGGTTCATGGGTACTTACTAGGTTATTCAGCTGTGAGGATCTTAGCAAGCCCAGCCTTACAGTCTAATAGTACTTTTTACGTCCCTTATGTTTTGTGTATGAGTAACCCAGAAGCAGGTAGAACAAGTATATAATGGAACATTTACTTGTTATCCTTTTCCATAAGAAACATGGGTACGAAGTTGATGGTGAATTTGCAATTTCCCATTCATTCATATAAATTATGTTTGAAGAGAGTAAGGCAAGTACTTTGCTTTATGTGGAGTGGAAGATAATTCCATAGAATTGGTATTCTCTGTGATACATACCTGTCCTTCCAACATGTACTATTTATTTTGCAAAAGAGAGAGAGAGAGATCCTTTGAGCAGGTGTTTACACTAACATTGCACTTACGAATGTGTAATAGTTCAGAAAGGATAAGGTCTGTTGAAGCTCCATAAGAAATGCAGAGGTTGCCGCTTAGCAGGCTGAGTGATACCAAGAAGATGGATAAGACTTTGAAATGGTCTGGATAGTTTTTATGGTTTAGACTCTTGATTTTTTAGTGAGAAAGTATTGTGGTCTTTCGAGTTGTAACAAGTGTTTGGACAGGTACATACCAAAAGGGGCACTGTACTCAGTGATTGGCTTAATGAAGGCCGATTACAGTAGAATGATTACATCCCTGGATCTGAACACCAACTCTTTAGATATAAGCTGCATAATGAAAAAAGACTTCCTTACAATTGTGGATAAGTGAGAATCAAAGGACAGTCCATTGTTTACACTGGTTTCCAGATCCCTGACTATAGTATTACATTTCAGGGGAGTGTTATTGATGTGATAGTTACAAGGGGAGTCAGGCCAAATTATACTATTGCTTTTTTTTTTTGGGGTGGGGATACTTTTGCTCCTCTGCTTCATCCTAACAGTCATCTCCAGTGGCCAACGTCCAACTTTGGGTCTACCAGTCTCCCCAATTCACCCCCAGACATCTGTAATTTTACAGGGGCCAATGTGGAACTTCAAGACATCCTGGGGGGGGGGGCTTTGTCTATCATCTGCTGGGGGGATCTAACCTGGATTTCCCACCCTCCCTGGCTGCATTGTCACATCATGGGGAAACATGCAATGGGAATGTAAGACATCTTACCAGAAGATCTGCCAAATTCCCATCCTAATCCCCCTTCAACTACACACTCCCTTGTCCCATCTCCAGTATCTGTAATAGTCATCATGGGGATGCCCACAGAGCTGTCCTCCCTTCTGGGATGGACATGCCTCTATCCCTTCCTACTTCTCAATCAGTAACCCAAGTCACTAATCAAATGTGGGTCAACTCATTTGTAGTCAGGGCTTTATCCCACTGTGCCAATGGAGTGCCAGCCAAAGGATACTATTATTTTGTTCTTGGCATATAGTTTTATTCCATGGTTTTGTAACCAGATATTTGTTTGGGAAAAGCCCACTTACAGGATTTTGGTGCTCCCTGTGGAGTTTATGATGGGACCAAATTTACAGTCATCTGCAGACTTGGCCAGCCATAAAACTCTTGAGATTTGCTTAGACCACTGAGAAATGGATGCCAAAGTGGAGTGGCTCAAGGGCTGAATCCTCGGGTACACTACTAGTGACATGTCATTTGGAGACAGTACTGCCCTCCGTCCTTTTTTCCTGGGTTCTATTTGTGAGCTGATGTGCTACCAATTAGTAACAAGGGGATCTGCATTTAAGTAGGAGAGTTTGTCTATGATATCAGAATGTGGAATGGTGTCAAACACCTTTGGGAGGTCTAGATATGTGGTGTGGAGTTCACTATGTAATCACAAAATACTGAAATCCCGAATTTCAGTATTTTGAAATTACATAGCCGAAAACACTAAATTCCGAAACCCGCAGAAGCACGAAATTCAAAATCCCGAAGCTCGGAGATGTTGAATTTGTGCTTCTGGTGGTGTGGTGTGTGAATGGATGGTTGGAAGTTTAGGTAAGTATGTATGTGTAAGTGTGCTAGTTAGGGGTTTTAGTGTGTGTAAGTGTGTGTTGTGACTGTGATGTGTGTGTGTGTGATGGACTGTAAAATGTGTGGGTGTGAGTTTTCTTTGAATGTCTGTGCGATCTCGTAGTTAGAATATTTAAGTAGGGTGGGTGTGGGGGGGGCGCAGGGGGGCTTGCCTCCCTGCTTTTCTGTAGTGTAGGATTATATATTTGATTGTGGGGGGGAAGTTGTGTGTATGTGTATGTGTGTGCTGTATGTGTAGAGTATGTTTGAGATTTTAAATTTCGCGGTTATGGTGTTTCGAGGATTTTGTATTGTAGTAGTGTTTTCGGCTATGTAATTTCGAAATACTGAAATTCTGGATTTCAGTATTTCTGGATTACATAGTGGACCCGTGGTGTGTACTTATTTAATCTCCTCCATTGCTTCATTAGCCTTCTTAAAGAAATCAGCCAGATTAAGTAGGCAGAAACTACCCTTGACAAGTCCGAACTGGCTTGGGTTGAGAAGTTGTAGGTTACTTATATCCTTATTTTTTGTTTCAAAAGGATCCTTTCCATAGCTTTACAGATCAGGCTACTTAGACTTATGGGTCTGTAGTTACCCTGGTCCATTAATGTCCCATCTTTGTGAAATGGGATTTACTGTTACTATTCTCTAGTACTCCAGCATGAAACCTGCTTGGAGGGCTCTGTAAGGAGTCTGACAAATCATCTTTGAGGCTGGGCAGTATGTAAGCTGGTATGTTATCCAGACCCACATAAGTGGTGTTTTTGGCCTTGAATAATGCCTTGAAGACCTGTTTAGTGGATACTTGAATATGGTATGGATTCAGGTATGAGATCTGGGAATAAAGTAGGGGAGAGGAGATGAAATGTGAGTTAAATTTGTCTGCTAGTAGTTTGACTACGTCCTCTGGGTCCAAGTATGTGATATAATTTACTATCAGGCATGTGTTGTGCTGGGCATTGTTTCTGAGGTTTCTAACATAGTTAAAGAAAGCTTTGTGGTTATCCTTCACCTGGGTAGCTATTTTAACTATCTGGTTTGGCTGATTTCAGTTGGGTCTACAGTTTTCTGTTAAGTTTAGCAAGAGCATTTATTGCATCTTGAAAGCTAAACTTATTTTTGCATGCAATGATTTTTTTTCTTTACTTATAGACCTGTTTATATTTGGATTTTACCATAATGATTAATTTTTAAATTTGGCATTATATTTACTTCGAATGTGGACAGATACATATATGCATCTGTTTACAAATGCAGAGAATTTGCAGTTAAAGGATTCTACATATGTAGTGGGGTCATTGAGTTGGAAGGGAATTTTGAATTTTGTAGATTAGACTCAGCATAATCTCTGAATATCACTGTAGTGGAAGATGTTTCCCGCTTCAACCTTATGGTGAATGTGACTGATTTGTCATCCAGTTTGACCAGGAAGAAAATTAGAATTGGTGGGGAGCAAAGCTGTCCCATATTGGTAAAGACAAAGTCTAAATTGTATCACCCATGGTTGAAATGCAGACTAATTGTTCCAGAGACTGAGCACTGATGAAGTCCAGAGATTTCTGAGGGTACATGTTTGAGGATGTATATGTGTCCCCCAGCTAATTGAGGGGTAGTTAAAGTCTCCTTGGACAATGATGTTTGGCTGAATGCATAGGGACTTCATACTAGTTACAGAGGAGGCATGGACTTAGGAGGACATGGGGGGGTCCTATTGTTACCTATGATATGATAAGGGTTTTCGTTGATGGTAAATTAGATGTGTAGGAATTCAAAGTCATTATCTTGTCTCAGTAGTCTGGAGGTGAATTCCTTTTTAAGAATATAGAGACACTTCCAAAATTATTGCCTTCATCTAGTGTCGTGGGCCTGAATCTGTGGTAGGCACTGAAACCAGTGCTCTCATTGGTCTTGAATCAGGTAACTGAGATGATGCATGCATTAATGTTTTCTAGATAAGTAATGTTTGTAGGGAGTGGATTTTTTTTGTTAAGGCTCCTAGCATTGAGCAGCAATACCTCTATGTTATCTAGATTCTGTTTTGTTATGTTGGAAGCTTTATAAGGCTGATGTTGCCTAAAAAGGCATTATGGAGGTGGACAAGGATTTAGCCATATACAAAAGTCTTGGGATTCATAGGTGCAGGCCATCACTGTCAAAGCAGTTAGGACTGTCTACCATCTCATCACAGACTGATATATATTGTACCCTTGTGAACTACACCAGAAGCTAAGCCAATTGCTGAAGTCAATAATCTTTTGTTTGTATTTCAGCATCATCCTTGGTGATGGTAGAATGTTGCTCAAGGATATGTTCATACCTGTTTCTGACACATTTCCAAAAGATCCATCATGCCTTTCATTAAATATCAGGGAGGTATGTCTCAGGTCATTTATATCAAGGCATTATGAGTCATATGTGTATTTGTGGTGCAAGGAGTTGAGTGAACATGTGATGTTGTGAATCTTGGCACATAATATGCAACTGACAGTATACCTCTCAGCCTTTTAGCATAAGAAATCTGGACAAAGCCTAAAATAACGGTGAGACAAAGGCCCAAAACCAGGGACAGATTTTAAACATCGCTCTTATAAACTTAGAAAATTGCTAGAATAACAGGATTTGTGTAAGCATGCATTTTCTGAAGGATTTGAAGTCTGAAATTCAAATGAATGTCATTATTTAATGACTTCAATCCACAGTGACTTGCCAGAAAACCACAAATTTTATGAGGAAGAGACCAAAACATGAAGCAGAAATCTGCACATTCTGTGAAAATCTGTACAGTGTATGGCTATACACTGACAGTGACCCTCTTCTTGAACAACCTGGTGAGTGGTGCATTGTTGTGTCTCACTATGGACTCAACTATAGTACAGAATATTAGATTGTATGGAGGTTTGCCTTATGGGCTTTTGACTTAAGACAAAGTGACTCTTGGATGTATGTTTTCTGGTGGGTGCTGCCTGTGTTGTGTTTGTGTGAAGTTGCTGAGAACACTTGTTTATTAGATTACATTTAAGAGGCTTTTGTGTTTTAGGTAGACTACTTTTGAAAACCTCAGCATATGTAGGTCTTTGTGTTTGGCCTGAGCTGTGTGTGATGACTTGCTTGTTATTTGTTGTTTTCATTTAACAGCCTTGCAGCAATTAACATTATATAACGACATTTCTCACACATTGTGTTAGTTTCTTTCAGCAGCAGGTGGTTGTCAGTAAACATGAGAAAATTGCTGCATTATCTCATGATGCCCATTTCAACCAAGCTGGCTAAAGATACAGCTGGAAAGTACAAATCCATGGTTTACATGTTTACCGATGTGGGCTGAAAGCAGGTAGTGCCTAAGAGGTTAGGAGTTGATCTACTGGAGTGTTATCTGTTTAAAATGAACAATCTAAGTCTACACACGAAGTGCCATATGCCCCTGTGTAAACCAGGGGCTCTTTGCACAACTAGTGACTATTAGGTGCACTTCCACTTAGTGGGATAGGTCATTTTGTAAAAGCTAAGGTTCTAAGTACCTGTGTCTATGCAGAGCATGGCTAAATGTGGCTGTGCAATGAGTGGCACTGCACAAATACTTGCAACTTGCAACAATACAGAAAAGCAAAAATATTCAAATAAGCCCTCTGGCCGATAGTAAAATAGCATACTTCAAAGTTCTACAGTTATCAGAGATCTAGAAATGGCTAGGTTCTTTCTCCACTCTTACTAGAGACACACCAAGGCAAATCTTAGGTTACTAATAAGTACCAAAATAAGTACAACACTATCACAGTAACTGATTAAGAATATAAAATGTACTTAACTTAGGTGTTTCATGGTTGATATGTTTGTCAAGTCTGGTGTAAAATCGTCAGAGTCATTAGAGTGGTTGCTTAGCATGTAGCAACTCTGAGCAAATCAGAACAAGACTGTTGAAACATGGGCAACGTATAACAACACAGAAAAGTACCCTACTGGCCAATATTAAAATAGCACACTTCAAGGTTCTACAGCAATCAGAGGCCTACAAATAGGGTCATTCTCCACTCTTACTAAAGTACAAACCAAAGCAACTCTTAGTCAGATTACTAGTAAGTACCAAAATAAGTGCACATATATCAAAGTAAGTCAGTAAGAATACAAAATGTACTTATCCCATGTGTTTCATGTCTGTTGTTTTAGTCAGGTATTGTGGAAAATTGTACACAATCATTAGAGTGGTTGTTTAGCATGTATCAGCTCTGAGCAAATGAGCACAATGCCATGCAAATGCAAGCAATTTATAACATATCAAATTTTCTTGATTTCTTTTTTGCTGCTGACAGTGTTGCTGTGAGTGCCTGGAATAAGCCCTATTCTTATTACTCTGAGTTTATTCATGCAATGCTGAACCAGATGGCAACAACAACAGATTACAGTTTTCTGCACTGCCTTTTTCAGTGCTTTCCGTTTTTCAACTTCAGGTTTGAACAGCAACGTTTTGAAAAAGACCTTGAAAAAGGATACCTTCAAGCTTCCCAGAAGGAAGTTTAGTCTTAACTAATCATGGAGGCAGATTACAATGCTGGCTCCCACAGTCCTACTGATAGTACTGACAGAATGATAAGTGACCATCACCCCCTGAGATCAACATCGGTGGCTGTGGTGACCTGCACTTTTGAGTATGGAGATGGCTTCACTGTCACACACTCAGTCCAATATTTCTAGTGCATGCAATTCATCACAGACAGAGCTGGCGTAGAGGATGTAAAGATGTGTTTCCAAAGTTGATCTACCGTCCTGGTATCCTTCTTTAGGTGATAAGCCACTGAAACATAAAAAACATTAACTGCAGCAAAATATATTTAAAAAAGTAGTAAGAGATCCTAGGGAGGGCAGAATTTGTTATTGCTTTCCTGGGGACTGAGACTGTAATATCAGAATGGCTGCATTTGGCACAAAGTAGGCACATGAGTATGTCTACCAAGAAGATATCACTCTTTTCAGATACAGGCAGGCTACTCAAAGGGCATGCTGTGAACAGGAGAGAGTAAAATGCCCGAGACCTGCACTTCTTTTTATTAATAGGCACATCTTGCAACATAAACCACTTCTGTGGTATTGGAGTCACAACTACTTTGTAAATTGATAAATTTATTGATATTATTAAAATCAAAACAGTGTCAATGTCTATAAATTTACACTGTCTACAAAAACACAGGGAGTACCTACCTTAGACTTTGTATTAATGTTAAATTTGTCCCTGTGTATAAAATCATTTTTAAATGTTGTGGCTTCTTAATAAACAAATTTATGAAAAGTTTATACTTTTTCAACTAAATCCTGACTGACCAAAATAATCTTTTAATTTCCCTTGAATGTTTTAAATATAATTACTATCTAGTGAAAATTATACTGGAAACACTTCACCAATTTTAGAATTAGTGCCTTTGTTTTTCTCCTTAAAACATGTTCTTAAAGTAGGAGAAAAGTGCCTCTCCCTGCTTTAATAACTACTTGTGAAATGTTAATCAGCTTATCCCCCGGGATAAGAATCTACAAACAATATTTAGGTATTAAAAATCAAGTACAGAATAATACATTATTTAAACATACTCTTTCTTGGAAAGAATTTAGAAAGTTCACACTTACAGTTTTGGAATATGTTCAACCTTATGTTAGAGGAAGGGATTACAATAATTTTCTGCAAGTTACAGAAATGTCTTGCCAATTATATTCGGCATCTGATGAGTTGCCTGGTTTAAACAGTAAATCAATAACAAATGTTTATTAAAAGCTTGAATACAGAGGTAATTGATGTGTTGCTTTATATTTTTAATACTAAATAGGCAGTACGTGTCCTACTTTTATATTTATAGCTTTTTTAATTAATTTAGGAAATGAATATATTTTACAATGGTGGCTATTTACAAGTCACATAATTTATTGGAATATTTAAGGGAAACGTGACAAATGTTTTCGTTTTGTTGATGCTCTATTTTAAACTGTGAATGAAAGTGCTAAACCTTTTATTAAAATTATGCATTTCCTTTGGCATGTTTTTTTTTCTTTTTGTTGTGGTCCTCTTGTCAATGGGTTTTCATCCTGTTTTGCTGTTTAAAGTCTTTGTGGTGCAAATGTTTTACATGTTATGGATACTCAAGGAGGCAAAATAAATGGTTTTGCTAATGACTCCGTTTTTTCTTTGCACAACACTCCAAGTGATTTTAGTGTTGATTTATATCAGTTCCATGACTATTTGTCAGGTATACGGACTCTGATACAGAAGGACAGTGAATTAAATTTACTCTTTGCCTATGGTTTCAAAATTTTTTTTTTGTCATTCCTCTTCTTTCTCTAGTTCCATTCATACAACTGTCATACTAGGAAGAAAGCTGAGAAATAATAAGGACAATGCAGTATTTCAGAACATTATCAGTCACAGTTCTAGTCTGTGTTCAACACTTTCTAAGCGCTTAATCTTTTTACAAATCTGGATGCAAATAGGTCAGACAGTGATATGGAGGTAAGGCAGATGTGAACAAAGTATTTTACAAGTCTAATTAGTGATTATGAACATAAACTATTTTACCATAAATTTCTAGTTTTGGAAATATTTACTTCAAACAATGTATAAAGCAGAAACAAATCCTTACAGGTCTCAGGTTGTTTAAGTTTATTGTAAGTCTAACTAAGGATGATCTGATTTTTTTTCAAAATTTTTTTTCTTCTTTTTTGAAGCTGGGCTTTTTTTTTTTTTTTGCATATGCTCATGATACATAATGAGAACAAAGTGATTGGAAGTGGAATTAAACAATCTAGATAAGAGCATTTTAGAGTATCACTTTTTAATGGGAATAAATATTCAGAAGTGCTCATCAAACCTAAAAAGTATGAACAAAACATTATTGAAAAAAAAAAAGAAGAAAAAGATTCAACATGATCATAAGGTTTACAGCAACTGGAGTACCTTATATTTTACCAGGTAAAAGCCTCAGTTCTTCTTGGCCTGATAGAACAGAAATATTTAGACACTCTACGTGTTCTTGAGAAAAATCAGATAAGGGGGTCTGAAAGGATATTCTTGAGAATGTGAAACATATTCAAAAGTCATCTATCCTCATCCATGAGCTATTTTGTCCAGCAAATGGACACTGCAATACAGTGATGCATTCAGGAGAAAGGTGGGAGGGTGGTGGTGACAACAGCTGAGGAAGGCATCAGAATAGAAACATTTTTCTATTCCTATTTTCAGCTTTTTAAGTACTGTTTTTTTTTTCACATTTAGAAGTTTTTTTTTGTTTTTCAGGGAAAGTTAGTTAATACACTCCAGGATATTTGCTTTCTGCTAGAAAATTGAACTTGACTTATTTGTTACATAATATTTCATATTTTAAGAAGACAGATAGTGTTGCTTACAGGCATAGTACTTTTAATGTTGTTTTGAACACCAAACTGAACACCTTTGTGGAAGTTTGTAAGAGAGACGTGTGTAATATCTTCCAAACCAAACCAGAACAGAACTTTTATAATTTTGTTCTGTGACTGAAATCAGCATTTATAGATGAATGCAGCTTGCACCATTTTTGTGGTTCATGAAGGTGGATAAGCGCAATGGTTTGTTTTTTATGGAACATGATATGTACCTCACTAAGAGTGAATCTATGTTATATGGCAATTTTTATGAAAGACTGCCTTTTTATTTCATACATGGAGGGTACAAGGATGTGACATCCCTACTCTGGGCCAGTGATAAAGGGCCTCAGTCCTCAACACTGACACCGGTGGGGAATGTTCACTGTAAGAAAAATAGACATACACAGTATTTTTAGACGCAGCTCTCTGCACCACATACAATTTCCCTTAAGAGCATACAGAGAATGTGCACTCTAGTCCCAGGGCTGGGCTTTTTCTACAGGCCCAAAATAAGACTTCCCACTGACCACTACAGAGCTAAGTCCTTAGCCAGGTGTTCCAAGCCAAGTCCTCTACCACCTCCTCTGTGAAATCAGTGCTCTCAGTGTCCCTGTTCAAAGTAGCTGCCACACACACTCTCTTGAGATTTGCATTATCATACACACATACCTAGGAAAATCTGGCACAGATTACCCCCTCCACCACCTTCACCCAGACTATAAGGTAGATTCACTGCCAGCAGAACACCCAAAGCCAACTACTTTACGGTTCTTACAAAGGTATCCAATTACATTTAGTAAAATTAATATTTATACAAATGGTAGTGTCAACCAAGCAGTAAGACTTTCAGGAAAGTGGAGCCACAGTACCACTAAATAAATGCAAGTACTCTCAAAGGTTAACTATTTTCTAAAAGACCAACTGCAATGAAAGGTTTTGATATATTTAATAATAAACAATTAAAAATATGAAACTACTGAATATTGATTTACAATAAACACCAGACTTTCAATCACAGGAAATATAAAAAAACAACACTGATGGAAAAACTCAGACTGGTACGGAAAAAAATGACATTTAGCTAATCTCACTATATTTTCCTAACTGACTGAAGAATTACTGTTCCCTAGTTACTTACTAAAGCATGATAAGACTAAAGTGGATGAGGGTCTTATCAGGTCCCAAACAGAGTGCACACCTCACATCTCTCACTAGTATTCAAATACAATTTCAGTGCTGGCTACAGAATGACATCACATCTGGTCACTTGACTCTGTGGTTCTCCCCCTAGCCCCTCACTGAAAGCTGAGCCAGGATCTGGCACAGATGTGTCACAACACAGACACACACACACACACACACACACACACACACACACACACACACACACACACACACACACACACACACCCTCATTACAGCATCTGGAAACTGTAAAGCAATTCCAACACTTCTACCCTCCTGCAGAAACTATAATGCTATTATCTGGCACCACAGGGTAGCAATTAGTTCATCACTAAAGACAATAGAGGAGAACCCCAATGCAGGCCTTTCACAGACATTTCATCTCTGGCTGCATTCAGACCTGAGATATAAAATCTTTATGACCTAAACCAATTCATTTAATTTCAGGCTAGTTTTCTTAAGGTTAGCTGGGCTGAGCTTAACCCCTTCCCTTCCAATATTCTCTGTTAAAATATATACAGTTCATCAGTTACAACAATACAGTCTGACATACATGTATATTTCTTTTCTGTCTAGCAGGACCCACTGTTGATACATTTGCAACACAAGTAACTTCACAAATACATTTTGAACAAACATCTGTACAAATCAGTTTGATATTCAAATGACATATAATTCTTTACAAAACTCCAGCTAGCTATACTGGCATACATTACACATGCAGTGCCCTACTCTCTCTGGCATAGCTGACACTACCTTACATCATCACAAAGGATACTGATTTTCTATTTGATTTATTACATCACAAATTCATTGACTGGACATCAGTTTTTACTATCACTTTTCCTACTATAGGTACTTTCTTTGGTATTCTAAAGATTAATAAGGAAGGAATCTTCCATTTCTCCCTCTTGTGATGGTGTTGAACAGTAAAATGGAGCCACTTTCTATGTTCTTAGATTTTCTTTCAAATTCATATTTCAAAAGTTTTCATATTTGAGAGATTCCTTTAAAAATTGTACATTCACTGAAAGATTATGCTTTCATTGGTGAAGAAAAGTATATTGTTACCTTAGAAACTTAGATATCAAATCCTTGTATAACTGTATTCTACAGGATATAGACTTGGAGTATTTATGCAGTTATCTTAGTCAGTGTAGTAATATGACTATTTTAGAGATTAACACTATTTGTCTTTTATTTGCTGTTTTACTGAGTAACATTTTTTTCATCATCAGAAACATGGAGTAGTGATAGGTGTGACAGCTGCTCCTCTTTTTGCAAGTTTAGTTTTGACATGGTGGGAGCATCATTTTTTGGTCTTCCATTCTAGTTTTTCAGTACATCAGGATGTACAAAAGATTCACTGCTGGCATTTTTTCGTATGTCCAGTGATATGGACACCATCAATAATTTCCTCTTGGATATTCATGATGGTTCTGATTTTGTATTGTTTACATTAGTACATTATAGTAAGAATGTTAGTTTTTTGGATAATAGAATCATTTTAAACAACAGTGATATTTTTTTGTCCAATAAGTTACATAGAAAGGACACTTTTGTAAATAAATATGTCCACTTCAGTAGCTGCCATCATAATTTTATGAAATTTAATATAGTCAATAGTCCAATGATTCAAGCTTCTAGGATAATCAGCGAGGAAAATGAGTATTTAAAGGAAATTGATCACATTATAGAGTTGTTTCTTCACAGATTTTACTTGAGGGATAAGCTGATTAATATTTCAGAACTGGTTATTAAAGACAGAGAAAGTTGTTTTTCTCCTATTTAAGAACACAGGTTTTAAGGAAGAAAACAAAGGTATTAATTCTAGTATTGGTAAAGATTTTCCAGTTTCATTTTCAGCAGATAGCAGTTCTAATAAAACATTTTAAAGGAAACACAGAAGATTATTTTGGGAAGCTGGAATTTAGATGAAAAAGTGGGAAATTGTCCTTGGTTTTGTTACAAGAAACCATGTAATTTAAACATGATTTTAGATAGGCAAAGCTTTAATGTTAATATGAAGTCTAAGGTAGGGAATTCTCCCTGTAGTTTTTGTAGACAGTGTAAATATACAGAGAATGACACTGTTTTGATTTTGACTTATAATAATAGCAATAAAATTATCAATTTATGATGTAGTTATTACTGCAATACCACAACAGTAGTTTATGTTGCAAGATACGTCTCATGTGATTAAAACCACTAGAAGGCTAAGTTAAAGAATCTATGAACATTATTTAGATATTAAGAATACATTACACACCAAAGCATTATTTAAACACACACTTTCTTGCAAATAATTTATGAAGTTCACATATAAAGTTTTAGAATATGTTCAACCTAATATTAGAGGAGAGGATTATTAACAACTTGTGGAAGTTAAAGAAGTTTCTTGGCAATTTTATTTGGTGACTGATAAACTGCCAGTCAATATCAACTGTTTATTAAAAGCTCAGTTACTGAGGTAATTAATGTTTTGCTTTATACTTTAAAGCTAAATAGACATTTCATATACTTACTACTTTTTATTTTATATGTTTTTTTAAATTAATTTAAGAAATTAATATAAATTATTATTGCGGTTAAACAGAGGTCACATGACTTGGAATATTTTAAGGGGAAGTACTAGTAAATATAGTAGCTCTGATGAAGTTCCATTTTAAAGTGTGAACAAAAGTGCTACACTTTTTATTAAAGTGTGGAGTTTCATATGATATGCTTTATTCTTTTTGGTGTGGTCCTTTCGTCAGTGGATTTTTTGCAGTTTGTTATGTATATAACCCTTAGCATAGCTGTAAAGTATCCCTTCAAATCAGGTAGTCCTAAACCAACTTGTCCTATGTGGAAAATCAACTTATCCCACTAAAGTCTTGCTCTCTCACCCTCACAAATAAATTCCTTCAACTATTTTTTAATTATTGTCTTCTGGTTAATAAAAATATGCCTGACCTGTAAAAAAAATTAAAGGGACTAAAATAAATCTTCATTGTTTGTATCTTATTATTCATATCCATAATCAGAAGCTTACAGTTTTTCACTTTCTGTATTATCTTAGTCTTTTCACACATATCCTTAGCTGCCATAACAGAATTCATTTGAATCCTTTCACTTAAATACTTTATCTTACAGTGTTCTTATAAATATTGCATTGCTGAACATGTTTATATGTAGGTACATGCTTTGGTGCTATAGTCCTTGTTTCATATTCATTAATTTTATATCCTGAAAAGACTTGAAAATATCTCAAAATGTTTTACAACACTGAAATGTCCTTTTTTGGATTTTCAAGTACAAAATAATATCCTCTGTAAATAAAACTAACTCTTCCTGATTACCATACCAATTATATCCTTGACGTTATGAGTCATTATTATTTATTTGCCAGTGGCTCTAAATATAAAGTAAACAACAAAAAAGGAAGGAGGATACCTCTGTTTTATTCTTCTATACAAAGAGAGAGGGCCTCTCCAATCTTAATTCTCCCCTCTGATCCTTCATATACCTTCATAATTAAACCTATTATTGTATCGTGAAATGCAAATAAAAAGTCCCAACTGCCTCTATTGAGTACTTTCACTGTATCAATGCACATAAACAATATCAAAATGTTCATAATTCTGCTTCCCTCTGGATCATCATTGTTCTATTAATGTTATCAAATGTTTGTTTCTCATTTACAAAACCACATTGATTTATATTTAACTATTTTGGCAACATCTTTGTCATTTTCTTAGTGAGTACAAATATAAGTACATTGTAATCATGGTTCAAAATTGAAATGGGTTGATATGAAGCTGGGTCTGAAGGCTCTTTACCCTTTTTGGGTAATACAGCCACCACAGCTTTCTTCAAAGAGATTGATACTTCCTCCTCTTATAAAATACAGTCAAGCAAAATATTCTAAGTCTTTATCAATTTCTTCCTTCACAGCTGCCAAACTTCCACAGGATTGCAGTCTGTTCTCAGGGACTTCCCTGTTGATTGATTCATGCATCACTTTTTTTTATCTCACCTCTTCCTACCTTAGCAATTAGTTGTCGAGACTCATCTGTCTGTAGCCTTGGCATAATTATATCTTCCATATATATATTTTCATTTGTGCCCTTTCTTGGTTTCCATAGTCCTCTGCTTTATACAAATTTTCATAAAATTTTCAAAATACATTTAATGCCTCTATAAGATCTCT
Source organism: Protopterus annectens (assembly GCF_019279795.1). NCBI lineage: Eukaryota > Metazoa > Chordata > Ceratodontiformes > Protopteridae > Protopterus > Protopterus annectens. The sequence goes on from NC_056743.1 coordinate 893,858,779, forward strand.
GGTTATTTTTCTTGCTATGGGCTCCCTACATTTGGCAACAAACCTTTCTACTTTCTATTGCATACATTGTGATAAAAGTTTTGCTGTGCTAAAAGTTTTTGTGCTCTTGAGTTATCAAAATAGTTTCTTAACAACAACCTTTCTAAAGTCATGCACACCATCCAAAATACACCCATATTTACCTTTTACCACTCAGTTGCTGCCTCTCTTCTTATTCTAAAAGATTCTCCCATTCTGCAATACTTTAACCTTTGTTATTCCTTTTAAATAATTGCTATTACTTAGTCACCATATGTCTTTTTCTCTCTGTCATTTCCAACCTGCTTCACTATCTATGCCTTCCACAAATTTTTCTCCATTTTTTTTCTTTTTAACAGGTAATTGAAAAGGTGCCAGTGTCTCATTTTTACTTCACAGGTCATTTTTACCCTATGGGTTTTTTATTGTCAGAAGAATTTGAAGCAGAGTCTCCTGCCACCTGCTGGCTCCATTTTTGTTGGATAAACCTTTTTATTTCCTCTTTAGCATGTTCTGCATTTAAAATATCTTTGGTACCCAGGAAAAAATATTCTGAAAACAGCTGGCTATAGCAGCTTGAATCTCACATCTGCCTCTCAACTGCTGGAATAAACTTGGTTCTCTTCTGCCTGTTATACAGTGAATAATAATTTCCACATACTCTCTGTTGTCTCTAACTTCTAATACTTTTCCCTTCTTTCACAGGCATGACTCTTTCTCCTGGTATGATTGCATCTTAACTTAGCTTCATGGCTGCTTTTCCATGGCCAGATTTGGAACATACAGACTATGTGTCCTTTCAATTAATAAATCTTGCTGTGTAGCACCAGTCAAGTTATTTATTTGTACTTTCATAAAATTAACATAGTCTGTTCCTTCCAGCTTTTCCAGTAAATTAGAAAGTCTCAGGTCTTCTCTGTGTGCCTCTTATTCTAACACTACTATTTTTCAAAACTGCCCTTCTTGAGAGACCACATGCTCAGCCATCCTTTTCTTCATTTCAGCCTCTAATTTTTGAAGTTTAATCAGTTCATCTGAATATCTAGTTAAAGCTTCTTTTATTTTACAGCAGCTTGAATCTCACACCTGTCTCCTGACATTTCCTGACTGCTGGGAGAAATATGCTTCTCTTCTGACTGGTATACAATGAATAATCATTTTCCAGAAACATTCTGCTGTCCTAGTGATTAATAATTTTCCCTTCTGGGGAACTTACAAGATGGCTGCACATTGAGTAACAGCTTAATTCTAGCTCTCCCAGTGTGAAAACAGAAACTCAGCAGAGAAGGCAAGTAGACTTATGGGTAAATTTCAGTAACTGGGTAGTAAGTGTATGGCCTGGATGCCAGAAAAAAAGAAATACAGAGGATCTGTAAAGAAATCAGCTACAAAAAGTGAGGAGGCAACATTGATTGGCGAATGTTCTGCAGCTGTTCAGCAAAAAGCAATGCAACCTCTAGACATGAATTCCAGTAACCTACAGGAAGATATAAGACAACTGCACACAGACCTGGTTAAAAAAATGGAAGTAGCTTTAAACAAATATTCAGACGGGGTGATAAAGTTGCAAAAATCAGAGGTTGAAATAAAGAAAAGGCTGGCTGAATATGAAACTGCTCAGAAAGAGATGTTTAAAAAAATAACAGAATTAGAGGATGCAGTACATAGGGAAAACCTGAGATGTTCAGCTATACCAGGGAATTTAGAAGGAACAGACTGCATTAATGTTATGAAAGCACAAATAAGCAACTGGACTGGTATTCGATAGTAGGAGTTGTTAGTTGAAAGGGAACATTGTGTGTATACGCCAAACCTGGCAATGAGAAAGCAACCTAGAGTTTAATAGTAAAGATACAATTCTACCAGTAGAAGGAGATGATTTTGACAAAACTGTGGCAGAAGGACAAAGTACTAAAAGTCGTTGACAGCAGAGTGTTTGTAGGGAATGATTACTCACTGTACACCAGGCAGAAGAGAGGCAAATGTATTCCACTATTCAGGAAATGTTGAGACATAGGTGTGAGATTCAAACTGCTGTACCCAGCTATCTTCAAAGTATTCTTCTCTGGAGGGACAAAATCATTTTTCATGAAGTACATGCTAAGGAGGAAATACAAAAGTTTGTCCAACAAAATGTGAGCTGTGAAACAGAAACAGATTCTGCTTCTTGTTCTTCTGGTAATAAAGACTGTACTTGTGAAACCTTTTCCAATGTTTCAAAGGAAAATGTTGGAGTGAAGGAAGGCAGCATGAGAGATGAACTGAGAGTATACTGGAAATGAAGCAGAGACGGGATTTGGGAGATGGAAATGAGCAGTAATAAAACCAGTAACAATGTGGGATTACAATGCAATAATTATATGAGTGAAATATGACAGAACAAGAAAATCTGAAAATATTGGACTTTTTCAGAATTTGTTGGGGACACTAAAGCATATGCCCTACTTCATGTCATTAATATTCAAAAATGCTTTGGGGAGGGGAAGATGAGGAAGAAAGTTAACGGTAAGTAAAGAAATATTTTTTCTTACTATTTGTGTGGTGTATGGTTTTATTTGCATGCTATAAAGTGCTGTTTTCTCAGTTATTTTTAAATGTAATGGGGATTTTAAACAGGTGCTGCTGTTCTTTTTTCTTTTCTTTCTCTCTTCTATCCTTCTTGTTCAGTTTTAAGAAATGTAGGCAATGCAAGGAAAAAAGCCTGGCTAAAAGAGCGTCACAAAGAAAAAAATATGTGTTTTTTCTCATTCTTGAATGGGAAATGAGTGGACTAAGGACTTTAGATTCCTTAAGTAACAAGTTTTAAGAGAAAGCAAGTAAATGAAAAAGAATACTGAATATTATGAGGCTTTTTTCTAGCAAATATGTGTATGCTCAGTAGCAATTCTGTAGCTGGTCTTCATATTTCCATGGAGACAATCTGATAAAGAGAAACTGGCTACAATCTGGTGGAGAGTGACTGACTAAAGAAAAGAAACTGAGAAAATAAATTGACTAGGAGACAATATTCTCTCAAAGCATTCAGGGGTTTTCTCAGCTGGGAGAGCTGTAAAGAAAAGGCAAAAACAATTAGTACTTTCTAGAAGCAAAGGCTGCACCATGCGTCTTAGCATGTTTAACCTTTCTTTTAGGTTAACTCAAGTCTATGAGTGTGGCTGTCAGTTTGGGACTTTTGTTCCTATTAGGAGGGTGAAATTTTAGTATTTGTAGATGTACATAGTTTTGTGTGTTAGCATTAAGTTAAAAAGTTTTAGGGGGTATTGGGGTGTGTTTTTTGTTTGAGGCTTTCAATAAAATAAAAAGTTTTGTAAGATGTGTCATGCGTTCAAATGGATATGACAAGAAATAACTGTATAAAAGTTCAACCTATCAAACACTGTATGCATGCAACACTAAAGCTGGAATTAGAGATTTAACAAAAAAGGTGTTATACATAAAAGGTGGGAATAATAACTTTTTAATGCAATGATGCTTTCTGTAATGTCTTTAAATGTCAACGGTCTCACAGATAAATACAAAAAAGAAAGAGTAGTGATCTATATTAAAAAATGTAGAGTGCAAATAGCTATGTTACAGGAGAAACAGGTTTTCAAGATGGTTATTCTGTGGAATACCTGGGACAAAAAACAGAGGAGTACTTATATTAATTGCAAGAGGACCTCCAATACTGATAGAAGAGGATAATAATAGCAGATTTGTAGTGCTAAGGGGCTACTGGCAAGGGAGGAAGATTACACTGGCATGTATTTATATTCCACCTAAAACTGCTATAATGGAGCTTAAGAAAATTCTGGAAGAAATAATCAGCTTTCAGCAAAGAATATTACTTATAGGTGGGGACTAGAATGTGATTTGCAACAGTGAAGATGTGTCTGACGGACCCGAAGTGAAAGTATAACAAAGAAGGGTAGATTTTTGAAGAAATTTGTGAAAATATTCAAGCCGCGGTGGTAGGCAGTAGCGTTGTTACCTCACAGCAAGAGGTTCTCCTGTTTGATTCTCGGCTGGAGTGCCTTCTATGTGGAGTCTGCATGTCCTCCCTGCAGTCGAGTGGCCTCCGAAAGACATGCATGAATAGGCGTGCCTTCGCTGAAGGTTGGGTGTTGGGCTGCCAACTCGGCACCATAAAAATCTACTGCCAATCGTTAGCGGACCGGAGTTCCGCTGTGGTGGCCCCTAAACGGGAAAAGCCGAAAAGACAAACATTTGGCATGGAAGATGTGAATTCAGTAATAGGAGTTAAGAATGAATTTACATACTATTCCCCAAGATATAAAAATTGGGCTAGGCTAGACAGAATTTACATTTACCAGGAACAAGTGCATTTAATTGAAGGTCTTGATATGCACCCAATAACTATTTCAGATCATGTGCCAATAATAACTAAAATTAGAACACAGGGTAATGAAATAAAAAATGAGACACTGGTGCTTTCCCACCTATCTGTTGAAAAGTGAGGAATTTAAGGAATGGATAGTCGAGATTATTCAGGAACATTTAGAGAGGATAGAAATGTCTTCTGAAAATACAGCTAGGGAGAGTGATAAAAATTAAGGTGGAGTTTAAAACTAGGGTGGAAATAAAAGAAAGGGAAATATGGTTAAGAAGTAACAAGAACTATTTAGAGGGACTGACAAATGTTAAAGTATTGCAGAATAAGGAGTATCTCACAGAACAAGAAGAGGATCAACTGCAGAATGCTAAGAAAAAAATAAGGGATTACCCTGATAATATACACAAGTTTATAAAGACTGCTGTTAGGCAACTGTTTTCTGATAACGACAGTACAGCAAAAAAACTTTTATCATGACTCGGGCAACAGAAACTAGAAAGGGCTGTTGCCAAGCATAGGGAACTTATAACAAGGAAGGTAACAAGAGATCCTGTAGAGGTATTAGAAATATTTTCGGAAAATTATATGAAAGTCTGTATAAAGCAGAGAAACATGGAAATCAAGAAAATATACAAATGGATATGTTCATGGAAGAATTAAATATGTCAAGGTTAGAGGTAGATGAGGCTCAATTACTAAGGGTTAGGATAGGAGGAGATGAGATAAAAATTGTGATATATAACCAATCTACAGGAAAGTCCCCAGGAGTAGATGGCATTCCTGTGGAAGTTTGGAAGCTAGGAGGGAAAAGACTAATAAAGATCTGGAAGTAACAGTATCTTAAGAGGAGGAGAAGTACCAACATCCTGGAAGAAAACATTGGTAGCTGTAATACCTAAAGATGGCAAAGATCCACTGGACCAAGCTTCATACAGGCCCATTTCAATATTAAACCATGATTATAAAGTGTTCATGTCTATAATGGCTAAAAGAATGAAAAAAGTAATGCCAAAATTGATAGATATGCATTAATGTGGTTTTGTGGAGGGGAGGCAAACATTTGACAACATTAACAGAACACTGATGATCCAGCGGAAGGCAGAATGTAAGAAAATAAATTGTTGTTGGTGGGTCTTTATGCAGAGGAAGCATTTGACAGAGTAAACTGGGACTTTATGAGCAGGGCAATAAAAGCATTCACATTTCCTGAAAAAATGATAAGGTTGATTAGGAGGATACATGACAAATTGCAGGCAAAAATTAAAGTGGGTGGGATCCTTTCTGATAATTTCTGCATGAGCAGAGGAACCAGGCAGGGGTGTCCTCTTTCTCCTTTGTTATTGTATTATATTTAGAACCACTGGCAAAGAAAATAAGGGACTCAGAAATTAAAGGATATAATTGGTATGGTAATCAAGAAAAACTGGCTCTATTTGCAGATGATATTATTTTATACCTGACAAAACCAGAAAGAGACATTACTGTGTTGTGGAACACTTTGAGACAGTTTCAGATCTTTTTGGGATAAAAAATTAATAAAGCTAAAAGAAAGGCAATTGCGGTAAATTATGTACCCACACCTGAACTGATTCAGAATATCCTTATTTAGGGGGACCTGATAAAATTAAGTAATTAGGATTATGGATTAAAAATGATTCTGGTGTCATGGCTAAGGATATTTGGGAAGAGACTAAACAAAAGATAATACAAAAACTGAGAAAATAGAAGCTTTGTTATATGGCTATGGATAGTAAGATACAAGCAGTCAAAATGTTTTTAGCCCTTTTAGTTTTATACAAAGATCAGACATATTTTTATCAACCATAGGAGAAGCTGTGGATGGCAATTAACAAAGAGCTGGACGACTTTATCTGGGGGGGGAGGGGGGTGGCAAGAATCAAGTGGGATAAGCTGATTCTTCCCAGTAGAACAGGATGGATTGTGATTACCTAATTTGAAGGGGTATTTTAGAACTACACAGTTAAAGCTCCTGTACATAACAGAAAGCTATAATTCAATGTGGAAAGGGATGATGTTGAAACAAGGGGGGGGGGGCTCAAGAAACAGGGATAGCCTGGGATTTTGGATACAAGCCTTTAAGAAGAATAGCAATAATCATACAGAATATTATATCCATAAAGCAGCAGAAAGTATTCTAAGAACTAAGCCAACATGGGAATGGAGAAAGGAGATTCTGCCGATAGGGATGACTGCAATTAGGAATATAGACAACAGGCAAGAGGGGGCTTGAATTTATTGGATAAAACTGGCAAAGGAGCCAATGTATTGGGAGCAAATAACTAGAGAGGGAAATATGATAGAATGGGAAGATGCCAAGAATTTGTTTGGACTTCAGGTTAGAGATTGCCTTCCCTATCAAGATTTGATATCAGAGTATAGGTAAAAAGAAAGAAATGGAGGGGGTCCTAAATGAAAGACCAGCACTGGTAGAGTTTTTAGTAGATTATAGAACAGAAGCTGCCATTTAAAAAGTAATAGTTAGTAGAGCATACACAATATTGCATGATAACTACAAGAATCAATCAGAGGAGGTTAGAAAGGATTGGGAAGAGAGACTGGATAAGCAATTTACAAAGAAGCAATTGGACGATATATGTATGTCGCCCAAATATACAACAAAATCTAGAAGCTTTAGGATTGCTGCTTAGACATGTTTACAAAGATATTTTTATATAAAAAGAAGAAAAAGCCACAGGCCACAGAGACTCCAACAGAAAGTACAATCAATATGCAAACAATGTACACCAAACAATGCCAAAAATGATAATTAAGTGCTTTTGTTTATTAATTGTAAACTTCAGCACATAAAACACAGTGTTTGAACTCCATTTAAATAACAGAAGGTACTAGGTCACATGATACTAGGCCACATGATTACTGAGCCTCCAAGCAAAGGAAGTGACTGGCTTCATGAAATATTGTAAACTATATGTGCGCTTCCTGGATGACATCTTTATTGTTTGGGACAATGACAGCAAATTATCCCAGGCGTTCTTCAGAATTCCTTAAATTTGAAACTAAAATTAATAGGAAATCTACCTTTTCTGACATGTACTTACATTTTTCCAGCTTCCACCCTCACCATCAGAAGCATGCTGTTATTAAGGGACAGTTTGTAAGAGCTGCATGCATGGTTTCTGATTTCAATTATTTTCTGGATGAATGTGATCACATTAAATGAATATTTTTAGCCAGAGACTATGCAAAGACATTTGTTGATCCATTAATGTACGATGTGATCAACAAAACAGAGTGTGGCCATTTGAAATCTATTTTACAGCATGCCCACCATCAGGACTCTACTAAAACATCTGTCAGTCCCATGGAACCAATGGATCAAAGAATAACTTGTTTAACAATATTGATTCTTTTACAGGTGCATTCAATAATGCTTGTAGGGTGAATCTTGGTTTGTCAAGCTCTTTTATCACTCAATAAATCTGCATAATAATATAATCAGAGAAATTCTTTCAAAAACTGGGCTATCTTGAGAGATGACAGCCAGATAGTGGGTAAAGTAAGTGATAAACCCCACATTACTTTTAAAAAAAGGTCAGAATTTTAAGAATTTGGTTGAGCATTTTGGTACTATTAGTAGGAGAAATGTGTTCAATTTTAGAATGGCTAAGTGTGGAGGTTGTTCCATGTGTAAATTTATTATCCCTTGTGAGCAGTTTGTAGTAAATGGTTTTAAGTTCAAGATGAAAGAAACTTGTAAATGCTTTACTAGGGGTGTTGTTTTTTGTCGCTTTGTGTCAGTACTGATCAGCCTTTCACATAGGCAAGACTGAATGCCGTTTCAAAGATTGTATCTGGGAACATAACGACATCAAAAACAAAAAAGAAGGTAACACTTTAGCTAAATATATCAGAAGTTTTCCTGATCATATGTTGAAATTTGTTGTTATAGAAAAGATGCCAACTGATCTGTGCCATGGCCCTTGGCAGCTATGTTTGGGGAAACGTGAGTTGTATTAGCAACTCCAGCTAAATGCTGATAGCCTGCTAGGGCTTAATAATTTTATTTCTGTTTCATGCTTATTAAAACTGAAGGCTTTGGAGAGATAGTTTGTTTTGAACCTGGCATTTTTAACTTAATTTTTTTACCTGCATTTTAATAGTGTTTTTTATCACATTAAATTTCTTCCTTTGCTTGGAGGCTCGGTAATCATGTGACCTAGTACCTAGTATCATGTGACCTAGTACCGTCTGTTAATTAAATGGAGTTCAAACACGGTGTTTTATCTGAGGAAGTTTACAATTGATAAAGCACTTATTTATCGTTTTTGGTATTGTTTGGTGTGCAATGTTTGCATACTGTTGATACTTTCTGTCAGAGTCTCTGTGGCCTGCGGCTTTTTCTTCTTTTGGTGTTTATTTTGTTTTGTTTTTTCATGGATATTTTTGTACCCCAAGTAGACTCCAGAGAATTTTTTCTCAGGTAGATAGCAAATGCTGGAGGTGTAATTGGAAGAAAGAGGTAACTGGGATCATATTTTCTAGGAGTGCAGTGAGTTGGCAGACTTTTAGGATTCCCTACCGGATGCACTGTTGGAGATGCTGGGTGGGCAGATTGGTCTGATGAGAGAGATGATTTTTCTACGCTGTGATACAGAATAGGAATTGCCTAGACATGGTAAGGCCTTACTGTCTCTAATTATGGTGGCTGCCAAAAAAAAAATAATTACTAGAACATGGAAATCAAAATCTAAACCAACTATATTAGAAGTAGTGAATATAGTAACAGAGATAAAACAACTGGAATTGTGATCTTTAGAAAAAGGAAGGAGCAAACTACATAGGAAAAAAATGGGAATTGTGGGAACAATACATACAGGAGAGGAATGAGGTTTAAAATAAGGCAGGGCTTAAATGAGCTATGCAATGTCTGAATGAAAATGACTGTGTAGATTATAGGTGATGTATAATGTTTGCAGCTGGGAGTGTATTAGTATGGTTTGTGATGTCAAATGCTTGTAACTAGAATTGTGTCGGTGTGGTTTGTTTTCATTTGTATAAATGTATGATTGCTTATGTCGTAAGTGATGGTTTAATAAAGATGTTTCTTTTTTAAAAAAAGGGTAGGAATTGAATAATTTATGTAATGTTGATTAAGTTATACGATGTATACCAATATATTTGAAACACAATGTTTGCTAATTTTAACTTGTTAATACTGTCTGATTACTTTTACATAAATTTAAATGTGCCTATGTCACAAGTGATAATTCAATAAAAGTGTCACATTGTCAGGCCAGCTATCTGGAATTTTGTAAATGGTTATATGTCATTTGTGAATATCAACAGGCTACAATTGCTTGTCCTACCACTATATAAGAACTATGTCCTATTGCATAGGCATGTGTGTTGAAGAGATATTTTTATACACTATTGTAATTGTTTAGATGCATGCATTTTAATAGGAGATTAACTTGCAAAACTTAAGAATAGTTGAGATTGAAGTACTTTATTGATGGGCCATAAACAAGGGATGTCATCTTTCAGTTTCAATCAACAGGAGACAGGATGTCTACACTAGGGGACTTTCTGTTTTGTTTTGTAAGGGGTTTATTGTTTTATGTCTTCTAGCAGTTGCAAACATCTGAAGTCTATGTATTTTCACAGAAAGATGTTAAATGCTACCTGCTGCAGTGGGGATTTAGCCTGGGAACTGAAGTCACATGACAAAAAGTGATGTCATGCTGCAAGTATCCAAGCAGTAATATTTGATATTAATTTAAGAAGTGGTGAACTTTATGACACCCATGTAGATGGACAATACAGTTACAACTGCTGAATCCTACACAAATGCACTCTATAAGCACTTACACGAGTGCATGGATCATGCTATCCCAAACAGAACCAAGATGCTATCCTCCAAAAAAAGGAAGCCAATCTGGTGGTCCCCTGCCAAAAACAAACTGTACAACAGAAGGAAGAAATTATTGCAAAAGACAGTAAAATCCCATGAGTGGAGGAGCTCCCTGGCCAACCTCAGTAAGAAGCTGAGATCCCTTATAGGATCCTTCAAAGCTAGCTATGAAAACAAAATCGCCACTAATTCTAAGGACAACCACAAAGCATTCTATAGCTATGTCAAAAATCTCGATGGCAACAACCAGATCTGCTCTGAGTTACAGCACAAAGGCACGAAAATGACAGAACCAACTGATATTGCCAAGATCCTGGCAGATAGGTTCAGTGCTTTTACCCCCCCACCCCCTTAAGGGCCCATATCTATACAGGAAGAATGCAGAGTCCCTGTAATCACAACTATGCAGGTAAAAGCTGCACTCTCTAAAGCCCAAAACACAGCATCCATGGGCCCGGACAACATCCCAGGCTGCATTTTACACGAACTTCAGAACAAACTGGCCCCCCACTTAAGCACCATATTCAATAATAGCCTCACATCAGGCTTTGTACCCACTGAATGGTGCACAGCAACAGTTATCCCACCCCACAAAGGGGGTGCCACCACTGATCCCGGGAACTATCGACCTATTAGCCTGACAAGCCTGGTCTGCAAGGCCATGGAACGTATCATCATGGAACTCATAAACAAAGACATTGGTAACCTCCAAACTCTGGATCCCACCCAGTTCGGGTTTGTGAAAGGCAGATCGACTTTTTTGAGGCAGTCACCAAAGCCGTAGATGAGGGTAAGGTGGTTCACACAGCCTATCTTGACCTTGTCAAGGCTTTTGACACCATCCCCCATTCTGGAATTATAGCTAAACTCACTAAACTAGGTATAAATCCCTATGTCACAAGATGGGTTGCCAAATGGCTCACTGACAGAACCCACACTGTAAAAGTTGCAGACTCTAAATCTGACCTCAAAGCAGTGACAAGTGGAGTACCACAGGGTTCCGTCCTGGAACCTCTCCTTTTTGGTATCTACTTCTCTGAAGTACAGGCTAACACAGAAGGCCTCTGGCTAATGAAGTTTGCAGATGACTGCAAACTAGGAGCCATAGTCAAGTCCCCAAATGATGTGGACATCCTACAGAAGGGCCTCGCTGAGACAGATGCCTGGTGTCAGAGCCATGGACTCAAGCTCAATGCCAAAAAGTGCAGTGTCATCCTCTTTGGAAAACACTCTGTACCCATGAACTACCACATAGGCAGCAATCTACTTAACACCAAATATGTGATAAGAGACCTTGGGACCCAGGTGGACAGTAGTTTCTCCTTTGATAGTCACATTGCCACAGCAGTCAGGAAGTCCTTCTACGTGGCACACCTCATCATAAAAGGGTTCTCATCCAGGAAAAAAGAGGTCATTGTTCCCCACTATTCGACACTCATTAGACCCATTATAGAGTACAACGTCCCTTTTGGAATGTACCTCAGAAGACATCTGCAGCAGCTGGAAAGGCCACAGAAGTACCTCACAAAGAGGGTTACTGGCCTCAAACAAATGCCCTACACTGACCGCCTCAAAAAACTCCAGCTTTACTCCATAGCATATCGCCTACTCCGAGATGATCTCTGCCTAACATATAAAGCTATGTCAAATCCAGAGCTGTTGGACATGCTACACCTAAAGAAATCCCAATCCCTCTGAGCTACACGCTCTAGGGACCTAAACCTTGTCACCACAATTATCAGAACATGCTGGAGGGATAGATTCCTGTACCAGAGACTTCCCATACTCTGGAACAAGCTACCCATCTATGTCAAACAAAGTTCTTCATTAGCACTCTTCAAGAAAAATCTTGATGAGTGGATGGGAAATAGGAAATACATCCCGGGATCACTTCTGTGTCTCTGCTCGACAGTGGCACAGGAAAATAACTTTCTTGGGTGGCGTAAGCCAGGGAACCTTGTTGGCTAGGCTTACGTAGGCCCTTGGGCCAATAGCCTAGTACCTACCTATGAGCCTATGAACTCTCTGAGAGAGAAAAACAGGGCATTTTGTATTTTGTCTTTGACCTAACAAGAACATCCACTCACCACTTCTGCCTGCTTGTTGTTCTGTTAGTAAGTTTTTATGGCATAGTAACTGTTTTAGATTCAGATAAGAATATAGTAAAACATAGCTTAGATTTTCTTTATTTAATTGAGACTGTCCTGCAATGTTGTTTTAAATATTTCCTCTAATTGTGAACTCTGATGTAACTGATTACTTATTGAGTATTGACTTGTTCTTTTATTATTTATTATTAAATAAGGTTGGACACAGAGGGTGCTGGAGGTCTTAGCTTGGCCACTCAGCTGAGATCTCAAGTCTATAGCTGTGCCAGTGAGGAGTCTTATTGGGGATTTGGAGAAAGAGGGAGAAACCAGCCCCAGACTGACCGTGATCTCTGTGTGCTCTTAAGGGAAATTGCACTCTGCTGTGTGTGTGTACTTATTCTCCCAGTGTGTACGTTCCCCATTGTTGCCAGTGGTGAGGATTGAGGCTCCTTGGTTACTGGGCTAGTGCTGGGGTGTCACAAAAGATGTTTAAAAAAATACATGCATTGCTTAAATCAATACTGTAGAATAGAGTATATGTGTTGTATTTTTAAGAAGCATTTCAAGGACTGAATGTGCATATAAATAGTCAGCACATGCTAGCTTCAGTGCCATTTTAAGAGTGCAGCCAGAGAGTGAGCATGTATAACGGTAACAGATAGCTTTTTTATAAGTTTATCTAAGTTAAAGTTATTAAGTCTCAATCCTGATGTATTTGCACATAATAAATCTGCTTGAACAGAACCCACCAAGTCTCATCTATTGTATCCTGATGCCAGAGACTAATATTCAGGGCTATGAGGTGCAGAGATAACAGTGATGGTAAACTAAGAGAAACAAGCATGAAAAAGAGGCAGAAAAGAACCAAAAGTAATGAAACCTTGCACAAACATTTTATTTTATAAAAAAATATAAAATGGAGCATTACAAAGGCACAAACCACATTATTAAACAAGTGAGAGGCACAAAAGGTTTATTGATTAAACAAAATGTTTAAGATTAAGATATTTGATAAAACGATTGTCAGAAAAGCACATAAAGGGTCAGAAATTACCTCAGAATTGCAAAGCGAGTATGTTTAAAGCAAAACGGGCATTTTTAGAGTAAAATGGGCACGAGAAAAGTACAATGGGCATGAAAAGAGATTAAATGAGCAAAACGATTATAACGGCAAAAAGGGCACACTGAGTGTAAATAAAGCAATGCGACTGCATGTTTTTTGGCATGTGTGTGTGTGTGTGTGTGTGTGTGTGTATGTTCATGCATATTTGCAAAACTCTTCACTGGTATGTGTTAATATGGCAGATGGATTTTGAAAGCCCTCACCACTTGTATTTGATCAGAACATTGCAGAGAATTGGAGAATATATGAGCAACAGTACAATACTTTTATACAAGCAGCTTATTCTGACAAAGATGCATGCACTAGGGCATTCATTTTGCTAAACCTAGCTGCATCAGAGGCCATAGAAAGAGAGTGTTCATTTGTGTATGCGCCAGCAGTATATGAAGGAAAAGGTGAAAATTGTCATATTGTTGTACAGGCTGAATCAAGGGAAGACCCTGAGTGTCTGAAGCACAAATTCAGGGAAATGTGTAACCCCCAGACAAATAACACATTAGAGAGTCATTTGTTTTACAAAAGAGATCAGAAACCAGGGGAAACTTTTGCAGCTTATATAAGTGACCTGAGGAACAAATCTAAAATGTGTCGGTTTGGACACTTAAAAGATGAGTTGATAAAGGACAGGCTTGTGTGTGATATCAATAGTGCTACTGTGAGAAATATTTTGCTTCGTGACAGTGATTTAATGTTGAGCAAAGCTATTGAGATTTGTCAAATCCATGAAGTTACAGAAAGGCACACAAGTATGCCTGCAAGTGAAAACAGTATGGTTTCAGCAAGCTCCAGAGCAAATGTAGATAGCATGCAACACGTGGCAAACAGAAGCAGGCCTAAGCACATGGCTGCCACAGCCCCTGCTGACTCACCAGGGAAATCACGTAATTTTCCAGCAAATTCTAAGAAAGGAGCATGCTCAGTATAGTACAAGTGTGAGTTAGCAAAACTCAAAAATCCAGCTTCATAGTTAACTGTCACACTTGTCTTGCCAATCATGAGTCTAAAAGAGAGAAATGCTTAGCATTTGATCAGCAATACAAGTGTAACAAATGGAATCCATTTCAAAAGTTTTGCAAATCAAGTAAACCTCACACAGTTATAAAGAAAGGTCACTCAAAAAAGCAAACTGATCAAGTAGAATTGCAGCAGTCTACTTTCTATGTAGATGGTGTATCAGTAGTTGGTAAAAATGTTGATGAGATGAATTTACTGGCAAAAAATGAAGTGTTTTCTACTGTCTAGATCAATGGTACATCCAAAGAGCTCAAAGCAGACATTGGTTCAAAGTGTAATGTTATGTCAGCAGTTACTTTTGGTAAAGTGAGAGCTAATGAACAGCTCAATGTGGATAGCTGTGTGAAACTTGTTCCTTATGGAGGTGAAGAAATTCAAACCGAAGGATCAGTAGTACTTTCATGTTATTTGGCTAAGAACTGTTACAGCTTGTTATTCTATGTAGTCCGAAGACCTATGCTGTCATTATTGGGTCTCACAGACAGTTTGAGAATTAATTTGCCTTCTTTTACCAAAGAAGTCCGTCATATAAGCACATCTCCTAATTCCAATTTTACTGAAGTCATTTTCTCAGAGAATGCTAATGTTTTCGATGACAAGCTGGGCAAACCTCCAGTTATGTGTACTATGAAGTTAGACCTAGAGATCAGTTCAGTGGTCAGACCAGCAAGAAAAGTTTTGATAGCTATGCAGGATAGAGTTAAAGCTCAGTTGGATAAAATGGTGCAGCAAGGTGTAATTTGTCCAGTCACAGAACCAACTGAATGGGTGTCGTCCATGGTAGCAGCCCTCAAAAAAGGCTCAGATGAAATCAGAATATGTATTGACCCAAGAGATTTGAACAAAGCATTAAAGAGACCGCATCATCCAATGTGTACAGTCAAAGAAGTCACAGCCCTAATACCGAATGTCACTGTTTTTTCTGTCTTAGAGGCAAAAAATTAATTTTGGCAAGTGATGCTTGATTGCAAACCCTCATTACTGACTACTTTCAATACCTCGTTTGGCAGATATAGATTCCTCAGGATGCTATTTGGAATAAGTTCTGCAAGTGAAGTATTTTAGCATGCAATGGAGGAAATTTTTTCAGGTTATCCTTGTGCCATAATAGTAGATGATTTACTGGTTGGAGGCAATGGTAAAGCCGAACATGACAGAAACCTTAAGAGAGTTCTAGACAGAGCATGTGAAGTGACCTTAAAGCTCAATCCTCTGAAGTGCAAATTCAGACTACCAGAAGTTACCATGGAGGCCATTTATTTACCAGCACTGGCTTGCAACCAGACCCATCCAAACAAACAACCATTCTTGAGATGCCAGCACCATGGTAATGTTCAAGCTCTACAATGTTTTCTTGGTATGATCAATTATTTAGACAAGTTTATACCAGACTTCAGTGAGTTGACAGCACCTTTGAGAGAGATGATGCACAAAAATGATATATGGTCTTGGTTGGAACAGTACCTGAAAGCATTTGAACACCTTAAGCAGAAAATTGCCACCCCACCTACATTAAGATACTATGATGTCAATAAACCAGTAATTCTTTCCTGTGATGCTTTAAAATTCGGTCTTGGTACAGTCATTCTTTAAGAAGGCAGACCAGTAACCTACGCATTAAGAACTCTTACGGAAATGCAATATGCTTAAGTCGAGAAAGAACTTTTGGCAATAGTATTTGCATGTTCAAAGTTTCATGATTATATTTATGGTCAAGCTATTCAGATTGAAACTGATCACTAACCTTTAGTTACTATTTTAAAGAAGCCTATGCATTTAGCTCTAGTAAGATTGCAAAGAATGATGCTCAAATTGCAAAAGTACAACTTCAAAATGGTCTATACAAAAGGCAGACTTCTTTATCTGGCTTATACCTTATCAGGTCACCCAGAAATACAATGGAACAGCTTCATACAGAGAATTTTGACTCTGATGTCATGGAAGTGCATAATTTTTCCACCGCAAGACTTGATGAGCTGAGAGATCATACAAAGACTGATCCAATTTTGCAAAAGCTCAACCACTACATTAATAGTGGATGGCCATCAAAACAATCTAGTGTACCACCTGAAGTGCAAACTTATTTTTCTTACAGAGATGAGATGTTGAAGGAAGATGGCATTATTTTCAAAGGTCCTAAAATTGTTGTTCCTGCTTCCTTACAACATGAATATATCCAGATTTTGCATCGTGGTCACCCAGGTTCCACATCTACCAAAAGAAGGGTGAGAGGACTAGTGTTTTGGCCTTCTCTAGCAAATGACATTGATAAAGTACTTTCTTCTTGTTCAGTATGCAATAGTACCAAACTGCATTGCAAAAAGAACCACTTCAGTTAAGTCAAGTTCTTGAACTACCTTGGTCAACAGTAGTCACTGATATATTCAAGTGGAACAATCAGCATTACTTAGTACTGCAGACTCTTATTCAAACTGGTTTGAGATTGATTTACTACCTAACTTAACGTCCACTGCTGTTAATAAGTTGAAATGTTATTTCTGAATCCATGGTAGTCTACACAAAGTTATTCCTGACCTGACAATGGTACTCTGTTTACTAGTCAGTTGTTTCAGAAATTTGCAAAAGAATGGGACTTGGTACATGTTACTAGTAGTCCAGAATATCCACAGTCAAATGGACTAGCTAAACGTGCAGTGCAGAGTGCAAAGCAATTACTTGAGAGGTCAAAGCGTGACAATACCAATGTCTTTTTGAATTTACTTTATCTCAGAAACATACCCCGTGATGATATACTTGGCTCACCTGCTCAGACACTTCTATCTAAGCAAACCAGAACAACACTGCCTATCAGTTCCAGTTTGTTGAGGCCTAAAGCGAAGAACAACAGGACAATTAGAGCTCAACTATTCAGAAAGCATTCTTTCCAGAAGTCCAGCTATGATAAATTGAGCATATTTCTTTGTCAATTGAAAGAAGGAGAAACAGTGAGGATATAAACGGCGAAAGGTTTTGACTGGATCGGTCAAGTAACAGGTATATCTACCAAGCTGAGATCCCACTTCATAGCATCTGATGGTGTGGAGTACAGGAGACATCGCAGACATTTTCCTCCTGTATCAGAATCGATATTGCAGCATTGTTCTTGTGATACAGACTTTAGATCTCACAGCAACCCAAAAAATGTTCCTGTTGCAGAACTTTCTATATGTGAATTTTAAGGGTTGTTTGAAAACAATGTCCAGGTCAGAAAATTCCTTAAATCTGTCCCATTCCCTGTTAATGACCCACTTGATTACCCCAGAATCACCAGTGTAATCCATAATGTAAGCTTCTTCCCAGTTCATCAAACTTGTGATGTTACTCTGTGTTTCTGAAGCTATAGGTTGGTCTTTTCCCAGAATAGGGGCAAATCTCTCCTTCCTTCCTTCCTTCCATGACCTCCACGGTAACATCATGAATTCAATTTTCTGGATAACCCCTTTCCCTGAACATGTCGCCTACAAAACCACATTCTATTCTAAAATCATTGTCCTGAGTAGTCATCTGACTGACCCTTACCAACTGACCTTTTAACAGGTTCTTCTTTTGAAAAAAACAGATTACTACTAGTGAAATGAAGGTAGGAATTGGAAAAAGTACTTTTCCTATGTACTTTGGAGGAAAATTGATTGTCCTTTTTATTGAGGGAGATATCCAGATATATCAGTTCTTGACTATTGAAATTGTAAGTGAAATCCAAAAATTGGTGGTGCCTTTTAAACAGGACAAAAAATAAAAAAAAACTATCTTTACTGTCTATCCAAAATATACAAATGTCATCCAAAAAACGTTCGTAAAAGCACCAGCAACTAGCAAATTCACTATTAAGTACAAATTTAATTTCCCACCAAGTCAAAATGATGTTCGCGTATGTTGGTGCACATTTTGCCCCCATTGCAACCCCTTTTTTTCTGTCTAAAAAACTCACCTTCATAATACATAAAATTGTTTTTAAGTATAACTTCCATTAATAATAAACAATTACAAAAGTCACAATGGTTAAAATTTCTGTTTTCTCTCAAAGACTACTCAAGACACTGTAGACCTATGTCGTGTGGAATAGAACCAAAAAGGTCCACAGTATCTAAGGTTACAAAAAGTATATCTGAATGATAAAGGTTAGGTTTTACCTGCCTCAATAAATCCCAGGAATCTCTCAAAACTGATGGGCCTCTGATGGATAAATCCTTCAACTTAACGTCTACAAACTTGGCAAGAGGTGTGGTAATTGAACCTTCTGAAGATACAATAAGTCATAAGGATGGACCCAAGAGATCCTTATGGACCTTTGGAATTCCAAAAACTGATGGCACATTAGGATTCTTATTAATCAAAAAATTATATGTATCAAAATTAATGGAACCCTCCAGTAACAAGTCATTGAGTAGAACATTAATTTTAGAATTGGCTATGTTTATCTCATTAATAGAGGACCTAGACTATTTGCTGTTGTCATTCAACAATTCTTTCATTTTAGATTCGTAAATAATACCATCCATTAGGACTGTACCTCCCCCTTTATCTGGTTGCATGATTCTCACTGCTTTGTTATTTTTCAAAACATCTAATAGACACCTCTCTTCCTTGGAAAGGTTGGAAAATACTCTGTGGTCATTAACTTCCTTCCTAATTTCCTTTTCCAAAATATTTTCCAGATTTTTAAGTTGTGGATGGGGGGGGGGGTTAAATGTACTTTTCTTCTTTAAAGGGGTGGAGGTTTCCTATCGCGTGTTCCATTACCAAACCATAGTGCTAAATTATTTTTCCTCATAAAATGTTTTAAGTCCACAATAGCTCTTGGAATGTTGACTTTCCTAGTCGGAATAAATTTAAAACCTTTTGAAAATAAATTAAAATATTCAAAATTAATATCTAAGCTGCTATAACTGAATATCTTGTAATTGTTAAAAATAAAGGTGTTGTTCTGTTGGATAATACTGTAAGTGTTTGCATTTACCGTTTCCATATTTACCTCCTGACATTCCCTCTGAAATTGCGGTAATTGTAATAGACAGGATTCTGACTTCTTATCCTGTCTGATCTCGGAAGGGGGGTAATCTAAAGGGTTGTCCTGGTTTTGTTCAGTGTATGTACCATTCAAATCACCTTCATGAACCAATTGATCCATATTTGACCTATTACTTCTAGCCCCTGTTCGTGTTTCAGTATGACTTGAGAAGAACCTAGGTTTGGGGTATGCTACACCCTCCTTATATTCCCTAGTATCCCTTTCCAATTTTCCTTCTTTCCTTTTCATGTTGTTGATACAATTTTTGTCAATCTGGGTGAAAATATTGTGGTACAAGGCCTTCTCAGAATCAACAGTAAAAAGAAGGTCTTTTAAAATACACTGGTTAATTAATTCCATTTCACTTAATAATAAAATTTTCTCCCTTTCATTCTCAGCTACAATTGCTCTTACAATATCTAAGCCACACTTATCATGTATGAGGTATTTGCAAACCCATAAACCTTTGAGAACTATGTTCTGTTTTAAACATTCTTTTAGATAACCAATGTCACAGTCAATGTGTTTGTACTTGTCCATTGACTGTCTTTAAGAAGTATTTCAAGGACTGAACATGAATATAAATAATCAGCACATGCTAGCTTCAGTGCCATTTTGAGAGTGCAGCCAGAGAGTGAGCATGTGTGAGTGTAATAGATAGTTGTTTATAAGTTTATCTAAGTTAAAGTTATTAAGCCTCAATTCTGATGTGTTTGTACATAATAAAGCTGCTTGAACAGAACCCACAAAGTCTCATCTATTGTATCCTGACTAGACGAGTGACAAATACTATATTAGCTTTATTAATCTTTAAATGTTTAAATAATGAACTCTTGTTTATTGCCACTGCTGATGCCATTTATACTGAGATAAAATTCTCAAAGTATTCATATTTTTTAAGATTTTCAATAATCATGCAAGTTGTGCTGTCAACTAAAATATAACAGTATTTCCTGCTTGATAATTTAAACATGGATTGCATGATTTTGTCTTTTGCTCTTAGTTAATTATTTACTGCCTTAAACATAATGTAAAACATCATAACACATACTAACTTTCTGAATCTTAAGCATACCAGCAGTATCATGGATACCTAAGTTCCTAGTCTAGTTTAGAAATCTTAAACTGCCTATACCATCCTATGTATAATCAGGAATTATGGAATTAAATGTATTTAATTCTAAGAGGGATAGCCACAGAAATAATAACTGTTATATCTATATGCAGATATCAGGTAACTACATTCCATTTTATTTATGCATAACACACTAACTAGTGTTTGCTCTTTAACAGTTGTTAAATACATTATTTACCAACATCTCTTACTTTAATTCTTCTTCTACATCTTTGTCTTCTTCTTCCATTTTTATAAATACATTTGGATATGTAGGTTTGGGTACTCTTGAATCCTTCTAACGGCATTCATTCTTCATTTTTGCTTCCAGGTTTGTTTTATTCCAAATAAATCTTTACATATGACAACTGACATTAGAGAGGATTATAAAATATAACATTGTAGGGAATACTTTTTGAACTGAAGACATGAAGTTTAAAAACTAATCAAACAATCTATATTTTAAGAAATCAGATGAACTTACTAATTAAACTTAATGTAAACAGATATTTCCTAAAATTTTAAGAAATGCACAAGATGACATAATATTCTACAATAACAAAAAGAATAGCTATTGAGATGATATCAAATTGAATGACACATACCAATAAGCCTTAGCTTTTGTAATTTTTTTTTATAATTTTTATACTTAGGGAAATACTACTGATGACATTTTCCTTTTCTCTCTCTCTCTCTCTCTCTCTCTCTTTTAAATTTTGAGAGGTTTACTCATGTCACCACAAAGCTACTTCATTATATCATATTGAATATAAACCAGCAATACACATACAATAAACTTAAGCAAAAGATCTCTGTATATGAATTCATACATGCACACAAAAAATTGTAAGATTGTATACTATATGCACAATAAATACTAAAGGAAATGTGTTATTAACTAAAGAGAGTCAAACAGTTATACTTGGCTTCCTCACACTTTACCTATTTTCAAGTGAAGGCAACTGCCATCAAAATTCAGATTTCCAGCTCTCTTTCATTGCATTATTCAATTTTAGGGAACAAAAAAAATGTATGTGTGTGTGTGTGTATATATATATATATATATATATATATATATATATATATATATATAAGATGAATGAAGAAAATGAGAGAGAGAGAGAAGGTTGGATGATGTGGGGATAGTGAATCAGGAAGTGAAACTGATTAGCAAGGAGGAAGTACAGACAGCTATGAAGAGGATGAAGAATGGAAAGGCTGTTGGTCCAGATGACATACCAGTGGAAGCATGGAGGTGCTTAGGAGAAATGGTAGTAGAGTTCTTAACCAGAATGTTTACTGAAATCTTGGAAAGTCAGAGGATAACTGAGGAGTGGAGAAAAAGTGTTTTGGTACCTATCTTTAAGAATAAGGGTGATGTGCAGAGTTGTAGTAACTACAGAGGAATAAAACTGATCAGTCACGGCTTGAAGTTATGGGAAAGAGTAGTGGAAGCTAGGTTAAGAAGGGAGGAGATGATTAGCGATCAGCATTATGGTTTCATGCTGGGAAAGAGCACTACAGATGCGATGTTTGCTCTGAGACTGTTGATGGAGAAATATAGGGAAGGTCAGAAAGAGTTGCATTGTGTCTTTGTGAACTTGGAGAAAGCATATGATAGGGTGCCTAGAGAGGAGTTGTGGTACTGTATGAGTAAGTCAGGAATGGCAGTGAAGTATGTAAGAGTGGTACAGGATATGTTCAAGGGTAGTGTGACAGTGGTGAAGTCTGCAGTGGGAGTGACAGATCCATTTAAGGTGGAGGTGGGATTACATCAAGGATCAGCTCTGAGCCCTTTCTTATTTGCAATGGTGATGGACAGGTTGACAGACGAGATCAGACAGGAGGTCCATTGGACTATGATGTTTGCAGATGACATTGTGATCTGTAGTGAGAGTAGGGACCAGGTTGAGGAGACCCTGGAGAGGTAGAGATATGCTCTAGAGAGGAGAGGAATGAAGGTCAGCAGGACTAAGACAGAATATGTGTGTGTGAATGAGAGGGAGGATAGAGGAATGGTGAGGATGCAAGGGTAGAGTTGGCAAAGGTGGATGAGTTTAAGTACTTGGGATCAACAGTTCAGAGTAATGGTGAGTGTGGAAGAGAAGTGAAGAAGAGAGTACAGGCAGGGAGGAATGGGTGGAGAAGAGTGTCAGGAGTGATTTGAGACAGACGGGTACCAGTAAAAGTGAAAGGGAAGGTCTACAAGAGGGTAGTGAGACCAGCTGTGTTGTATGGGTTGGAGACGGTGGCATTGACAAAAAGGCAGGAGTCAGAGCTGGAAGTGGCAGAGTTAAAGATGTTAAGATTTGCACTGGGTGTGACAAGGATGGACAGGATTAGGAAACAGTATATTAGAGGGTCGACTCAGGTTGGACGGTTTGGAGACAAAGTCAGAGAGGCGAGATTGCGTTGGTTTGGACATGTGCTGAGGAGGCATGATGGGCAAATTGAGAAAAGGATGCTAAGGATGGAGCTGCCAGGTAAGAGGAAAAGAGGAAGGCCTAAGATAAGGTTTATGGAAGTGGTGAGAGAGGACATGCAGGTGGTTGGTGTGACAGAGCAATATACAGAGGACAGGAAGAAATGGAAACAGATGATCCGCTGTGGCGACCCCTAACGGGAACAACCGAAAGAGAAGAAGATATAATCAAATCACCTATATGTATTATAGTTTCAAAATTAAATCATCCAGCTTTCTAAAACTGAGATCTGTGTAACCCATATCATATATAGTAACATTTAATTGTATGACTTGTGATCCTTCATCAGCAGGAAACATATATCATTACCATAAATCATTTAAAAGTAGTGTTTGAAAAAACACTGCTTTTCTTTACACTTGCATACAAAAAACATCCTAATATAGGGTTCCTATACCTCACTGAAAAAAAGTTAAACTTTCCTTTTGTTGTAGATTTGAACATATGACAGTATTAGTATATATTTGCATTTTCAAGGTGGTCTGTGTTCCTTATATCAAAAGTTGGATGATTTGCTTACCACTGTTAGAAGTAAATCTAGACTTAATTATGATGATTGCAGTTGGGCAATCACCATGGCTTGGAGAACTATTGTTTCATATATGAATGACTGGACTGGTGAGATAAATAATGTTAGGCAAAGAGCAAATAGAGCACATTTAGGAAATGATGCATCTATTGTCTGCAAAGATCGTTCATCCCCATATGAAACAAGACAATGCCCCTGACAACTTTGGAATTCTGGATGCAAGTATTCAGCAACCTGAGGATCTGGTTTGTTTAGAAGAAAACAAAAAAAGAAATAAAGGAAGAAGTTCACAAGAAATAACAAGGAAGAAAAAGAAACTGATTAATGTCTGTAAAGTAAAGAGAATATGTACTAAAAAGGTCACTTCTTTGTTATGTAACACACGGGTTACAGGGAATGATAATATTTTTCTATCAGAAAACCTTCAGTCTACAGAAAAAGGCACCATTTTTCCAAAAGGGAAGGTAGAAAAAACAGGCAAGAGGCAGGTGAAAAGGAAGAAATCAAAACTGAATGTGGAAGGACTGAATAACATTACTGTAAGAAAAAAGAAGAGAAAGACAGATGATGACTACATGGCTCAAGCTGTGGATGCCATTTGGATGAGAATTTATTACACACTGAAAACAGTGGGATTAAGAAGACTAATGGTGATGAAGATCTATCCATTGTAACAATTGATAGAGCAGATATTACTGTATTAGAAGCTGAAGATTCTTCAGAGCTGGCCAGCAAAGATATTCTTGTAATTGGAAATTCAATTGTTAGAGGAACTGATACTTATTTGGAGAGAAGATAATGAACATTGAATAGTGTTATGCTTGCCAGGAGCAAAAACAGAAGATGTGAGACAAGCCTTGGAATGCCTTAATGCAAGGAAGTATGGATCCTTTTTTGTTCATGTTGATACAAATGATGTCATCCGCAAGGATTCTCTGTTAGTAGGGAACTTACAGCCCTCTTAAGATAGTATAGCTTGTACTGGTGGTAGGATGTATTTTTCACAAATCACCTATAGAAGGGATAATCAAGTCACAGTAAATACCTACATGGAAAAACTGTCCTTTTTTAAAAAATGGAAATGTGTAGAGCATCTAAGCCTAGTTTTGGGCATACATGTGTTCAGACAGGATAGCATGCATTTGCCAAGATCGGGGAAGATCATTTTTACAGCAGATATTTTGCAATATTTGACAAATACTAGGCAGGATTTTTACCAGGTCAAAAATTTAACAGTTCACAAATAGCAGCATTTGATGCATCTCTGATGGTTGTTAATACTAGGAGCATTAATAATAAAGTTTTTTTACTGGAAAATTTGCTACGTTCCCACATGATTGATGTTGCCATTGTTAATATAGTTAAACAACAATGACTGGAAACCAGTTCTGTCAGGGTATAAATGTTTTTACTGTAACAGACACTCTAACAAAAAATCAGGTGGAGGTGTTATGGTAGGCATTAAAGATAGTTATGAGACCTGTGATTATTACATGTTCAGTAATAACACCAATACTATAGACTGTGTATCTGTGATAATAAAGACAACCTTGGAACATAAAACAATTGTTGGAGTGTACAGACCACCAAAGTCAAGTGCAGATGGCCTAGAGGAATTCATATATTTCTTGCATGAAACACAGGACAGAAGAACAATATTAGCTGGGGACTTAAATTTACCAGAAATTGACTGGATTGATATTGATTCAACAATGTTAGTAAGGATATTATTCACAATGTATATTCAGGAACAACAATTACTTCAGATTGTAAAAAACCTACCAGGGGACAGAACATACTAGATATTGTTTGTGTTTCTAAAGAAATTACTTTTACTTCAAGTCAAGTTTTAGCACTGTTGATGTGCACTGATCATGGGGTTATAAAGGTTAATTTGTTGCTAGATAAGTCTGCCAAACTGAAATCTAAACCAATGCACAGAATGTTAATTACAGATTATATGGAAGCAAAACAGTCACTATGTAAAACTAACTGAAGTGAAGTGTTCTGTGGAAAAACTGCAGATGAAATGTGGAATGTTTTGAAAGAGAAACTGTTTGAGTGCAAAAATAAAAAAAAAATGTTTAACATCAGGAGCTAGGCATACAATGTCAGGGGGATATATTTCTATAAGAACAGGATATCTGATTAAGATGAGAGACAAAAAATATAACAAATGGAAGAGAGGTCGAACTACAACTTTGAAAACTGAAAAAGACAAGCTGGACAAACAGATTAAGCATAGTGTGAGACAAGATCAAGAAAAAATTTGAAGAAAATTTATATAAAGATATTGAACATAATAAGAAACCGTTTTATACATGCATAAGATGTGGAAGGAGTAAAAACATGCAAACTGATAAACTGTGTACAGATTCTAAAATGTATTCTCATACACAACAGATTATAGATATATTTATAAAATCTTATACTAAACAGCTTGGCTCCACAAAAGGGGTGATGAGTTGTTCTAGTGACATCCAGGTAACCCCAAACACTGGAATCAAATTAAATAATATTGAAAAAGAGATGCACAAACTGGATTCAAACAAAGCACAGGGAGGAGACGGAATTAGTAACAATGACCTGAGAACACCAGCAAGAACCTACGGTACCGTTATATATGTTTTTCACTAGGTCATATAAATATGGGGAGATTGCTCAAGATTGAAAACATGCGCTTATTAAACTTGTCATTAAGGGATAGGGGAGAAGGACAAAGCCAGAGTCATATAAACCCTTAAGTCTACTTTCATGTTGTAGAAAAATAATGGAGAAGGTAATATTGGATAAGTTATTGTCAGAATTGGATAGGTTACGACTTGAAACCATATATCAGCATGCACATGTTGAAAATAGAGCTATTACCACCTGTAATATGATGTTCTATAACAATATAATAACAGCTATGAATGAAAAATTGTGCTGTGATATAATTTATATAGATTTAACTTCAGCATTTGACAGTGACACACAAAACACTGATCAATAAATTAGTAAATTAGTACAACTAGGTATTAATGTACTCTTGATAAGATGGATAGCTGCATGGCTTAAAAATAGGACATAGCAAGTATCATACAGCAACTGGGTGCG
This sequence comes from Protopterus annectens, assembly GCF_019279795.1. Lineage (NCBI taxonomy): Eukaryota > Metazoa > Chordata > Ceratodontiformes > Protopteridae > Protopterus > Protopterus annectens. Next base: position 893,885,480 of record NC_056743.1, read on the forward strand.
TGAAATCCTTGGTCACTGTCAGGGTGTTCCACAGGGCTCTGTCCTAGCTAGCCCCTTACTTGTTTAGATTGTATCTTTCAGACCTAACTTTTTCATCTGAGGTGTTCTACAGTCTATATGCAGACGACCTGAAATTGGGTAAACTGATTAGACGTGATAAGGCATGGTTGCAAAATAACTTGACTAAATTGACCATTTGGGCAAAGGAGAATAATATGCTGATAAATACATCCAAAACTAAGCATATGAGATTCGGGAGACATAAACTGAAAGGTGAATATTTAATACGGCACACAGTGATTGAAGCTGAAGACTCATTTAAGGACCTGGGTATATGGGTAGATTCAGCTCTGAGTTTTTCTAATCATATCAACCAATTGGTTAATGATAGTTAAAGAACTATAGGTTGTATAAAAAGATTTATAAAGTCTAGGAAATCAAAAATGATGAAGTCATTGTTTGTTGGTTACAATTCACCCAAACTTGAGTATAGAATAACACTATGGAGACCCCTTATGAAAACAAGCATGAGTAAACTGGAAAGAGTACAGGGGAGATATACCAAGGACATCCATGGATATGAAAATTTTGCGTTATTATGAAAGACTAAAATATCTGACTTGTACAGTGTCTCTTACAGATATATAAGAGGATATCTTATTCAGGTATATAGGACATTTAGAGACAACTACCTCTGGGAATGTTTGGAGTTATCAAAAAATACTACAGAATCATCAGACAACCTATGTAGAAGATTCTATAGGAATGAAAAGTGTACTCATTGGTTCTCTGACAGAATAGCTGATGAATGGAACATACTACCAAATTACATTAAAGCAAGTACTAGTTTAAATATTTTTAAGAACAACCTAGACACTTATTATGAGAACAAGTGTTTTGGTATATTGTCAAGCTAGAAGGGCATTAATGCCTGTGCATGAAATATCTGTATGTATGTATATAAAATATCAGCTGCTTGGGTGATTAAAGACAGATTAGCCATTTCCTTAAAAATAATCAGTTACTATTTTATATCTTTATCTATAATAACTAATATAACATCTAAATAGGTACCCAATTACTTCTCTTTCTGCTACCAATTAGACATACAGTTTTATTTTATACCACAAAAATGATAAAGGAATATGCATGTTTGCATAAGAAAACTGCAAAGAGTATCAAATGTATCAATTAAATGACTACAAAAACTAAACTGTTTCATGTGATTATTTTCCCCTTTGCCTCTCTTTTTGTATCCCTTCTATTCCCACTTTTTGTGTGAACAATACAAATGCACTTATTTTGTTAATATATGCTTAATTCTTCAACATACTGGAGATTCAAAAATTCTGCATCCATGATCATGGCCAAACCAACACTGTTTACAATGTGTACAGCTAGGACAGTGTGCACAACAAGCAACTCTTCTTTGTGGCCACAATAAGGACCCATGGGAAAATCATGTTAGACCAACTCATGGTCATAGTAAAGTAACAGCAATTGTTGTAAACACTGACTATGCATGAGTATCTAGGTTAGTTGGGAAACCATGCATACAAATGGTAATGCTATGGTGCCGATCAGCTGTTGTAACTCAAAGCAACAGATATGCAGAGAAATGTCTTATGGAAGAAAAAAAGCTAGGATGCCTACTGGAGGAGTGTAGAGGTGGTAGTACGACAACAGCAACAGAAGACTACAGAGGGGGCTGCTGACCAAAGCAGGGGTTCAGAACACAATGAAGAAGGGGTATGACACATACGCACATATATCAGTTTGAAATATTTGAACTTAGAAAACTTGAAACTCAGACAAGATAGGTAGGATACAGTAAAGTGACATGATGTACTGACCTACACCAGCCCTGACATCATCAGAGGTTTATCAGTGTACCTGCACTATAATGTAAATGTCATGAAACAATATTCAGTCTTGAGGGGATTTAAACCCATGACCATCCTTTGCAATATTCTTCTAAACACTGCATTAACAAGTTGAGCCACAGAAGCAGTCACACCATACCTCTCAATCTCTCAGCATAAGGAATCTGGGCAATGCCAGGAATAATGAGAGGACAAAGGCCCAAAATTAGGGACAGATTTTAAATATTGCTCCTATAAATTTAGAAAGTTGACAGAATAATAGGTTTTGCATTATTATGCATTGTCTGAAGCATATGAAGGTTGAAACTCAAATGTCTGTGATTACTTAATATTATTTAATGACTTGAATCCTCAATGATTTGCCAGAAAACTGTAAATTTTATCAGGAACAGACCAAAAATATGGGTAAAAAATCTTGACGTTCTGTGAAAATCTGGACAGTTGAGAGGTATGAGACACACTGAAGATAGTAGGAAAACACACATGAGGGAATGTTACACATTTGTAGAATGAAGGAGAAAAGAAAGGCAGGCAGCATGGGATACAAATTCATTACAATTTTTAGTGTTATTCTACCAAACACTGCATTATGAAGTTGAGTCACAGTAACAGTCACACTGAATGTGTCAGCGAAACACAT
>NC_056743.1:893893002-893920502 GCF_019279795.1 Protopterus annectens
GCCTATATAAGCCTAGCCAAAAATGTATCCTGGCTTTCGCCACCCAAGAAAATTATTTTCCTGTGCCCCTGTTGAGCAGAGCCACAGAAGTGATCCCTGAGGTGAATTTCCTATTTTCCATCCAATCATCAAGATTTTTCTTGAAGAGTGCTAATGAGGAGCTCTGTTTGACATAGATAGGTAGTCTGTTCCAGAGTATGGGAAGTCCAGCATGTTCTGTTTATTGTGGTGACAAGGTTTAGGTCCCTAGAGCGTGTAGCTCAGAGGGATTGGGATTTCTTTAAGTGGAGCATGTCCAACAGCTCTGGGTTTGACATAGCTTTGTATGTTAGGCAGAGATCACCTCTGAGTAGGTGATATGTGATGGAGTAAAGCTGGAGTTTTTTGAGACGGTTTGCGTAGGGCATCTGTTTGAGGCCAGTAATCCTCTTTGTGAGGTATTTCTGTGGCCTTTCCAGTTGTTGTAGATGTCTTGTGAGGTACATACCAAAAGGGGTGTTGTATTCTATAATGGGTCTAATGAGTGATGAGTAGAGGGAACAATGACCTCTTTTTTTCTGGATGAGAAACCTTTTGTGATGAGGTGAGCCACATAGAAGGATTTCCTGACCACTGTGACGATGTGATTATCAAAGGAGAGACTACTGTCCACCTGTGTCCCAAGGTCTCATCACATTTTCAGCGTTAAGTAGACTACCAGCTATGTGGTAGTTCATGGGTACAGAGTTTTTACCAAAGGGGATGACAATACACTTTTTGGCATTGAGCTTCAGGTCATGGCTTTGACACCAGGCATCTGTCTTAGTGAGGCCCTTTTGTAGTATATCCACATTATTAGGAGTTTCGATTATGGCTCCTAGTTTGCAGTCATCTGCAAACTTTGTTATCCAAACACCTTCTGTGTTAGTCTGTACTTCTGAGAAGTAGATACCAAACAGGAGAGGACCCAGGACTGAATCCTGTGGTACTCCACTTGTCACTGGTCTGAAGTCGGATTTGGAGTCTGCTACTTTCACAGTGTGGGTTCTGTCCATGAGCCAGTTGGCAACCCATCTTGTGACATAGGGATTTATACCTAGTTTAGTGAGCTTATCTATAATTCCAGAGTGGGGGATGGTGTTGAAAGCCTTGGCGAGATCTAGATAGGCTGTGTGAACCACCTTACCCTCGTCTATGGCTTTGGTGACTGCTTCATAGAAGTCAATCAGATTTAGGAGACATGATCTGCCTTTTACAAATCCGAATTGGGTAGGGTCCAGAGTTTGGAGATTACCAATGTCTTTGTTTATGAGTTCCATGATGATACATTCCATGGCCTTGCAGACCAGGCTCATCAGGCTAATGGGGTGGTAGTTCCTGGGGCCATCATGGCTCCCCTTTGTGAAGTGGGATAACCGTCGCGATGCACCATTCGGTGGGCACAAAGCCAGAGGTGAGGCTATGACTGAACATGGTACTTAGGTAGGGTGCCAGTTCATTCTGTAGTTTGTGTAGAACACAGCCTGGGATATTGTCAGGTCCCATGGATGCTGTGTTTCTGGCTTTGGAGAGTTTTTTACCTGTGCAGCCATGATTACAGGAACTTTGCATTCTTCCGGTATAGAGATGGACCCTCTAGGGGGTGAGAGGGGGGTAAAGTTAGCACTGAACCTATCTGCCAGGATGTTGGCAATATCAGTTGGTTCTGTATATTTAGTGCCATTGTGCTGTAACTCAGAGCAGATCTGAGTGTTGCCACTGAGATTCTTGACATAGCTATAGAATGCTTTGTGGTTGTCTTTAGAGTCAGTGGCAATTTTGTTTTTGTAACTAGCTTTGGAGGATTTTATGAGGGATCTCAGCTTCTTACTGAGGTTGACCAGGGAGTTCCACCAGTCATGGGATTTTATTCTTTTTTGCAACAGTTCTTTCTTCTGTTGTAGAGTTTGTTTATGGCAGAGGACTACCAGATTGGCTTCCTTTTTTGGAGGATAGCATCTTGGTTCTATTAAGCATGATCCATGCACTCGTGTAAGTGCTTATAAAGTGCATTTGTGTAGGATTCAGCAGTCATACCTCTATTGTCCGTCTGCATGGGTGTCATGAAGTTTGCCACTTCTGTCTTAAGAAGTGTGAAGTTGGCTTTGGAGAAGTTTTTTATGGTGATTTCCCTAACTGGGGGTGGGGGCGGGATATGGATGTCTAGGGTGATTAGCTTGTGGTCGGATCTGACCAACGAGGACTTGATCTCTGGTGTGGAACACCGGTTGCCCATGTTGGTAATGACCAGGTCTAGGATATTGCTGCCCCTGGTGGGGGTGTGAATAAGTTAACCAAGGTGTTGGAATTTATGAATTCCAGGAAACGTTGAGCAAAAGAGTTGGTACATAAGTAGTTTTCCCAGTTAATGGTGGGGTAGTTGAAATCACCCATTATTAGTGTGTTGGGTTGTACCCTAATATTTTCCAGTATATCAAGAAATAAGGAGTGTGAATCCTGGGGCATGGTGGGGGGTCTGTAGCAAGCTACAATTTGGATTGTGGTCTTGCCTAGAGTTAGTTGCACTTGGATAATCTCGGATGCATTATGCTGTGCAACTAGCCTGGAGGTGTGGATATCCTTAATGAATATGGACATGCCTCCACCTTTAGTGCTTCATTCCGGGTTAGGTGGCCAAAAGGTGTGGTATGATGTATAGCCTGGTAATGCATGGGTGCTCTCTGGAGCTTTGAGCCAGGTCTCTGTCACTGCACAGATGTTGATGTCCTCCATTTTAAGGAGTGCCGCAAGTGAGTGCATTTTGAGGTTTAGACTTCTAGCATTGAGTAGCATTACCCTCAGATTTTGCTTGCTTGTACCTGTTACGGTGGTGAATTTGTCATTTGAACCTTGCCTAAAAAAGGCACAATAGGGGTGGCAAGAGCCTTAGCCAGTATCCGGAATCCCAAGGGCGACAGGTGCAGGCCATGTCTAGCAAAGCATTGTGGTCTGTCGATCATGTCATCCCAGGCAGGCAAATACTGGATCCCCTTAGAATGACACCAGAAGCTTAGCCAATTGTTGAAGTCAATCATTTTGACCTTATACTGTGGTATCATTCTGAGTGATGGCAGGATGATATTCAGGGCTAGGGTCATACCTGCCTGGGCTACAAGATTGGAGAGCTCCTCCATGTCTCTTTTCATGTAGTCCAGCGAGGTACTTCTCAGGTCATTCACATCAACATGGACAATGACAGTGTCATATTTGTACTTGTTGTGGAGTGACCTGAGTGCATGCATTATGTGGTGGATCCTGGCACCTGACAGGCAGCTGACAGTAACTTTCTCCTTGTTTAGCCTGGTGAGTGGAACATCAGTGTGCCTGACTATAGAGTCACCTATGACAAGAGTGTTGGGTACGTTGTTGTGCCTTATGGGCTGTGGTTGAGTGGCACACTGAGTATGTGGGCTATGTGTCATTTGGGTTGTGTTGGGGGGTGGAGTTTGCTTGCATTTCTGCTTTGGAGGTCCCTGATGCTTGGGCAGGTTTTTATTGAGAGCCTCCGCGAGTGTAGGTTTGTGCTTTGTGTTTCTATGTGTGTGTTTTGGTGGTGTAGGTTTTGAGGACTATGTGATGAGTGTGGTGTGGTGCAAGTGTTTACCTTCTCCTCTTGACTGTCTAGTCCAGTCTTTGGTGAAGAGAGCTTTGCTTCCAGTTTGGCTATATAAGTGCATCTCTCACAGGTTGTAGTATTGGGTGGTAGGAGGAGAGGGTTGTCTGTGTACATGAGGCAATTCCTGCATTGCCCCAAGATGCCCAAATTCATCAGGTAGACAGGAGAAATCACCTGGAGCTGACCCTTAGACATGCCTGGATAGGCACTTATTTATTAAGTACTAAAAACTGCTTTCCTCTAGACAAGTGAAGAAAGTTGAATGCTGTAGTAATTTGCAGCTTATTTAGTGCTTACAACGAGTTCTGAACAAGTGCTGAGTTCAAAGAAACAGATCTGAGTGCTGAAACTAGAAAACTGGCTAATTCTAAGAAACAAAATTAAACTAGAAGGCTTCCCTCCAACACAGAAAGGCTTGGGGGCACAGAAGCCTACAAACAGTCTAGACCACTTACAGGAAAGGCAGGAAAAAACGCTTAAAAATTTTTTTTTTCTTTCCCAGATGCTCTCTTTGTACACAGGAGTGCCTGAAATCAGAATATGATCTCACTGCACTCAGTTGAGTGAGCAAATGAGATGGGCTCAGAAGGAGTATCCAAACACAAATTTACAAGAGGGGTGGGCAGTTTCAAAGCCACCAAGATTAACACCAAAACAAAAACAGGGAGGGTGGCTGGGGAACTAACTGAAAAAACAAGAGTCAAAACTTCCAGTTCAGTTAATATTCAATGCAACACAAATAAATCAATTAAAATGCTGTATTATTTGAAAAGAGTGCAGATAAAAGGTACTTAAATTCTCTTATAAGTCCAGCTGAATACAGGTAGATCTTAGCTGGCCAAAGCTGAGGTTTTAAGCAGAAAATATTCCAAATTGTACCCCTGAAATAGGCAGTGAAAGGATATCAATGAATGAGACTACCCCCACCTGCAATTACTAGCAGGCAATAAAATTCTAGCAAGCACTAACTGAAAAAAACAGATAAATCCAGATAAAATCCTTCAACTCTTTATTAATTACTACCCACAACTTCTCCTATGGTGAAAAAACTAAAGGGACTAAAGCCATTTTCACTGCTTGTATCTTCTATCCATATCCATAAACAAGAACTTTTGTTTAGTCTATTCTCACATATTCTTAGCTGTGTTCCCATAAGTATGAGTATTGCTGAATCAATTCTTGTGTGGGTATAGAGTTTACAGCGATATCCTAGTTTTATCTGCATTCATTTTATATCCTGAAAAAACTTGTAACTGTTTCAGAATGTTCCACAACACTGAGATGTCTTTTTCTAGTTTTAACAGGTACAAAATAATATCTGCAAATAAAGTCAACTTTTTTTCATTACCATACCAATTATATCCTTAAATTTTGGAGTCTTTTATTTTCTTTGCCAATGGCTCTAAATATAATGGAAATAACAAAGGGGAAATACAACACCCTGAATAACACAGCTTATCACAGAGGAACCTTCTCACTTTAATTTTTGCCTCTGATCTCTCATGTATTCTCCTAATTAGCCTTACTATTGTATTAGGATGCCTATGCTTCCAGTGTCCGGCTCATAAAAAAATCAGAGTTTATTCTAACAAATGCTGTATCTGCATCAAGCCCCACCAACAGTGTTATTTTCTTAAATTCTGCTTCCCTCTGGATCATCATTTTTCTATTAATGTTGTGAAATGCTTGCCTCCCCTCCATAAAACCACACTGACCCATATCAATCAATTTTGGCAACACTTTTGCCATTAATTTGGCTATTACAGACATAAACACTTTATAATCATGGTTTAAAATGGAAATACGTCTATATGAAACTGGGTCTGATGGGTCTTTACTGAGTTTAGGTATTACAGCCACTACAGCTTCTTACAAGATGTTGGTACTTCCTCTACGGTTAAACAAACCTTCCACATATTTATCAATTTCTTCCTTCCTAGCTTCCAAACTTACACAGGAATACCATCTATTCCTGCGGAATTTCCTGCAGATTGATAATACATCACCATTTTTATCTCATCTGCTCCTATCTTAACTGTTAATTGATGAGCCTCATCTACCTCTACCTCTAACCTTGGCATACTTAAGACTTCCATAAATATTTCCATTTGTGCTTTTACTTGATTCCACATTTCTCTGCTTTATACTAATTTTCATTACATTTCCAAAATATCTAACAGCTCTACAGGATCTCTGGTTATTTTTTCTTGTTAGAGGCTCCCTAAGTTTGAGAAGAACCATTTCTATTTTCTGTTGCCTAAGTCATTGTACTAAAAGTTTCTATGCTCTGGAATTATTATCATACAGTTGCTTCATAGCAATCTTTCTAAACTTATGCATACTAGCCAGATACGCCCTTATTTTCTCCTTAGCACTCTGCACTTGCACCTCTTCTTATTCTGTGAGATTCCCCTTATGCTCCAATGCTTTAGCCCTTGTCAGCCCCTCTGAATATTCTTGTTTCTTCTTAAACATATCTCTTTTTCTTTTATTTCTACTCTATTTTTAAACTACACTTTCATTTTAACCCACTCACTAGCTATACTTTCTGAAGAAATTTCTGTCTTTCCTAATAACTCTTGAATAATTTCCACTAGCCATTCCTTAAATTTGGACAGCACAGTGGATAACATTGTCATCTCACAGCAAGAGGTTTCCTGGTTCAGTTCTTGGCTGGGATGCCTTCTTTGCAGAGTCTAAATGTCCTCCTTGTGCTTGTGTGGATTTCGTCCGGTTTCTTACAACATTCCAAAGGCATGCAGTAGGTGGACTGGACACCCTAAATCGGCCATAGGAGTGAGTATGTGTGCATGTGTGTGGTGTGGAAGACTACCTTGACAGGGCTAGCCACCCAATGATGACTGCCACTATTGAAGTGACACCCTGACCCCATGTGCAAAAATGGGAAAAAGGGGTTATGGATGGATTCCTTAAATTCATCTCTTTTTAACAGGTAGGGAGGGAAGCACCAGTATCTCAATTTTACTTCATTACCTTGCATTTTTATCTTAGTTGTTACTGGCACATGATCTGATGTAGTTATTGGATGTGTGTTAAATCTTTCAATTAGATGCAAATAGTCCTGTGAAATGTAATTTCTCTCTGGTCTAACCCACTTATTGTACCTTCAGGAATAATATGTAGATTCTTTACGATTTCCTACTACTGAATTCACATATTCCATGCCAACTATTTTCATAATTTCTTCAGAAATCTACCCTCTTTTGTTATATTTTCCATCCTAGGTCCCCCAGATACATCCTCACTGTTGCAACTCAAGTTCTAGTACCAACTTATAAGTAATATTCCCTACTGAAAGCTGATTATTTCTCCCCAAAATTTCTTAAGTTCCATAATAGCACTTTTAGGTGGAATATAAATATATGCCAGTATAATCCTCTTATCTTGTCAGTAGCCCCTTATTACCACAAATATAACATTATTAGCTTTTTTCCTCTTCTACCACCATTGTAGCTCCTCTGGCAATTATTATAAATACTGACCTTTTCCTGTATGTCTGATATTCTGCTGAATATCCATCCTGAAATCCTTTCTTTATCAAATTCACATGATTCATTTGTTCCAAATGTGTCTCCTGTAGCACTGCTGTTTGTACTCTGCATTTCTTAATATAATTCAGCATTATTAGCTTTTTGTCTATAACTGTGAGGCCATTCACATTCCGAAATAATATGGATCATACAGCCTTTATGATAAGAAGTTATTATTCCCACCTATTATCTATGACAGCTTTTTTTCAAAATGTCTACTTCCAGCTTTTGTCTTATATGCACCAAGTAATGTTTGGCAGGTTGATCCTTTATACAGTTGTTTCTTGTCATCTCCATTTGAACCTAGGTCACATTGACTGCTCTTTACCTTGAGCCTGTAAGAGATGTCAGTTTGTTAGTTCTTTTAAATGTGCTGGCCTAAAGTGTTTTAAGGGGTACACTGAAAGCACACTGTAGTAGTATGCATGACTGTTAAGGCGGATGGGAGACACACCAGCGAACTCATATTCAGAGTACTGTTCAATACAATTTTAATGCTGTGTGCCTTGCACATATTGCAGTAGCTGCACCCTCAGTAACAGTGCTATTGTAATGATCATGTATTCTTGTTTGATTGTGCTTTTGTGCTTGCTTATTAGGGAATATGTGCTCAGTACACATACATGCCTGATATTCACTTAAATATTGTAGCTATAGATATCTGTCAGGCATACATACAGCATATTATACAGCTTAGTAACATAACAGCAGTGTAAGGATTTGAAAGTCCCATGCAGGAGCAAGGCTGTTAATTCCATTATTTTCGATACCAACAGAGCTATGCCTAAAAACACGGCACAGAAAAAAAATACTGCATTTGGTGGCTCATCCACATCCTCCTTCAAGCCAAAATTCACAGATGCTAAGAATGAAATGATACTACAGGCCTTCCACCTCCATGGCTTACAGCTCTTTGCAGTCAATGCCACAAACCAACCATATCATGTCTGCCTTGGACATATATTGTTAGCAATGCCAGTGCAGTGGATAGTTTGGACCACGGCTGTTAAATGGTCTGCTGTAGGGCCATGGATATGATCTGTGCTGCTACCCATAGGGCAAAAGATGTGGCATAGGAAAACAGAGCAACAGTTGATGGACTATTAACCAAATCATCTCTTGGAGAGACAGAGGAGTTCCTGGCCTCTGTTAAAAGTAGTACCACCTCCACAGAGTACCACAGTGTGGTGCTGGATGTTGGGGAAGAGCTAATCATGCTACAGAGAATTTCAAATGCAGATGCAAAGTCCTATTTTATTGTATTAATATCTACAAGTCCTCCTTACCTCTTTTTTCAGTCATCCTTACCTCTTAATCACTCTGAAGTTCACTAAATCTGTCTAGCTCATGGTATATAGTTACAATGGGAACCAAACAGGTGCAACCATTTTCACAAAGCATAGCCAAGTGTATTAGTTTTTTTTATGAAAAAGAAATAGAGAAGGCACCAGACCACGACAAATAAAAACATAAGAGGTTTATAATTTAAGTGAGCACTTTCGCAGCAGTGTTATCACTTCATCAGACAGTGCAATAACATAACTTCATCTCTTAACTTTTATACTGAAAACAACCAATGAAAAATCATCAATTAATTACATAAAGTACCTTACTTAAAAGCTTAAAGGTATACAAATACCTAAAATATCCATGGCTGGATAAAATAAATAATATGTAGTTTATAACAATTATATATATATAAAAAGTAAGAAATAAATATATTGTGTACTAACTGCCACATAAACTTCGTAAAATAATATCTAATTCATATTGTGGAATTTACCTATGTAACCCTCTACCTGCAAAAACAGGTTTAATAGATATTTTATCATTAATGCCCTTTCCCATATTGGCCCGCATTCTTATGATCTATTCTAGCTCCTTGGTTTCAGTCCTATTCCTGATCTCTCCTCCCCTATTACTCAAGGGAACTTTCTCAATCACCATAAATTTGAACATATGTGATGGACCGTGCTCCATGACATGTTTCGCTAACGCATTTATATCTACTTTCCTGGAAATATCATGTAGATTTTCTTTCATATGATCCCTCAACCTATGAGTGGTCATACCTATATCGAAAGAACAACATGTCATACAATGAGCTAAATACACTAAATTAGTCATACTGCAATCAGCTGTTAGCCTAAATACTAAGATTTTTCCCTGTATCTGGGTGTGCAAATTGACCACTACTATCAAGATGTATACAAAAGTTACATTTTTGGCATGGGAAAGTACCAGAAATACCCCCATTATTCCTGTAGTGACCCTCCATATGATGCCTAGGCCCACATAAAAAGTCTTTTTAAAGAGTTCTTGTTAAATGCAGATCGAGGGAAATCTCCTACCATCTCTTTTACCTGTTCGTCTGCACATAATATATTCCAGTTCTTACTAAATATATCTTGTAGTAATCTAACATTACTGGGATATGTAACTGGTATTCTCATATATTTCTGACTGAAGTTGGCTGGCTGGGGTGTCCTTGTTCCATCGGAGAAGTATGGTTTACCTTCTCTCTCCCTCATATTGGGTATATCAGACAGGGCCTTATGGATTTCCCCTGCGGCATAGCCCTTTCAACGAATTTGTCCTTCAAGTTTCTCAATTCATTCTCAAATTTATCATTGTTAGCTGTTAATCTCAAAGTCCTAAGTCCCTGTCCTCTCATAATGTTTTTAAATATGTATTGGGGTTGCATACTTTGTCTCTGAAGATAGGAATTCCTATAATATTCCTTCTTATGTACTTCAGTGTCAAAATCTCCTGTTTCTCTTCTAAATATTTTAACATCCAAAAAGTATATAGATGTATACAAACTTTTCATGGTGAATTTAAGAAAGTGGGTAATGTTATTCATGGCATCAAAAAAAGGGGCAAATGAAGTAGCATCACCCTTCCATAATATAAAGAGGTCATCAACAAACCTCCGGTATAAGGCTATACAGCCTCGTATCTCTTCCCTTAGTATGTATTTTTTCTCCCATAAGGCCATAAGGATGTTGGCATAGCTATTGGCACTGGAAGTGCCCATAGCTATGCCATCCATCTGTCTATATAACTCATGTTCAAACATGAATAAATTGTTCTCCAATATGAGTTCCACCAAAAGAGATAATAAATCAATAAATTTAAGGTCATAAATCCCATCTTCTACTAAATATTGGTTAAATAACTCTATTCCATAGCTATTAGGAATGACCACGAAGAGGGATTGAACATCTAAGGTTATCATATGCCCATTTCCAGTGGATGCCTTATCCTTTGCAAATGTATGTAAGTCTCTCAGGAATTGTTTGGTATCGATAAGTATACACATATTCTTGGCTAGAATGGGTTTTAAATTTTGTTCAACAAAAATTGATAGGGGTTCCATACTCCACCCCCTCCCTGCTACAATGGGCTTCATTGGAGGTATTGTGGGATGTTTGTGAATTTTGGCTAACCCCTGTATGATAGGTATTAATGGTTCTTCCAAAACAAAATATCTAAATAACTCAAGGTCTATCACTTGACATTGTAAACATTCAAATAATGTGTGATATATGTTCATGTTACATTCTTTGACCTGTTCAAAATCAACTTTTTCATATATCTTATTATCGCTCAACATGTCAGTCATAGCATCTCTATAAAAACTGTAGTCCATGACTACTAAAGGTCCTCCTTTGTCAGCGGGTTTAATAAAGATAGACTGATCATGACACAAAAATTCTAAAGTGTTCCACTACCCTTTGTTCAAATTAGTAAAGAATTTAGTAGAAACATTGTTCTCATATAGTTTATAAATTTCTTTGATACAAACTTTTTTAAAGTTTCTACCACAGAATTATTAACGGGAACATAACTACTGCTCTTTCTAAAAGTTTTTATTCGTTCAATCTCTCTCTCACTACTACCAAATTGAATTTTCAACATTAAATTCCGTGTGAAGGTTTTAAGTTCTATAATATTGTCTGTTAAAGTCATCTTACTAGCTGGTATGAACTTCATACCTTTATTCAAGGCACTCATCTTGTGCTTTGTCAAAACCCTATGGGATATATTCCAAATCAGTGACTGTTTGTCCATTGCCACATCTTTTTTATTGTCAGGGCATTCTCTTCTTCTGCTGATGCCTTGCGTTTCATGCAGCCCCTGCTCTGTGACCGCTCACGAAAATTCATGGTATGGCTGGGATACAGTGTAGATAAATTTGTCTTCCCATGCACTAAAACTTGTGACGAGTTGCTGTTGACTTGGGGGCTCATTATTCGCCCTCCATCTTTTCTGTGTGCTCCCACATTCATAGATGTACTAGCTGCTCCCATTCCAGATGAGCCAATGCTGTTCACTATAGGCTCAGGAAAGGGTGTAACCTGCCTATGCAATTCTGGTGTCATACTTCTGACGTCATTCCTATGAGTAAGATCAGAGGCTGCATTTATGCGCGATGTAGTTTGTGATGTAGCCGGTAGCTCACTATGATTGAGGTTGGTATTACTGTGGTCTCCTTCCTTGAGCCAGGCAAAAACTCAGCCATTGGTAAAGTCCTGCATGTCCCTTTGAATTTTCTTCTTTTTATGGGTTAGCAGCTGTTGCTCATACGCTATCATTTCTATAATATGATCTAATTTGAAGTCCACAACAGAGTGTGGGTATTTCTCATATAAGTCCATTTGTAGTTTACATGCATTGGAGTCTAACACTTCTTCGTCTAGCTTGAAAAAATCTATCAGAAGTCGCATATAGTTGCGGCTGGTTTCCAACCCCAAGAACACAGCTACCTATGCAGAATTACCTAAGGAAACCCTGTACAAACATGTAAATGGCTGCATTGGGGCTGCTATACCTATTAGAACGTAAGTAAGCCCAGATCTAACACTAAAAGCAAACCTCACTGTTGGAATCCTTACCTTAACAGGGTATTTAACAAAAGAAAAAATCATGGCCAACATTGGAAAGAGCAACTCATAGAAACAAGAGCTCTCTGATTCAACTAAACAAGAAACTAAGTGGTCTAATAAAGTCCAACAAGGCACAATGAGGTCAGGATAGCCTCCCAGGCTAAGGACAATGACAAGACCTTCTTCAGTTTTGCCAGGAACCTTAAAGGTAACAATCAGCAGTGTGCAAAACTGGTGGCAAATGGCATAACCTTCAATGACCAGGGTGACATAGTTAATCTACCAGCTGATAAATTTATCTCTAACTTCACCTCCTCGCTACCCCCCACTACTCCCTGTGAAATCCCCTCTAGTATATCCTCCCGACTATCAACAGGGAGCAGGTACTGGTGGCACTCACTAAGACCAAAAACACTGCTTCACTGGGCCCTGACAGTATCCTGGGTTGCCTCTTAAATAGCCTAAAACCAGACCTATCAGGACCACTTCAGGCACTCTTCAACTATGGCCTCAAACCACGTTACATGCCAAGATGAATGGAAGGCAACAACGGTCATCCCCTGTCATAAGAGTGGACCATCAACCAACCCCAGGAAATACAGCTCCATCAGTTTGACAAGTCTGATATTCAAAGGCATGGAACAGATTATCATGGAAATGATCAACAAGGGCATTGGCAACCTATAGACATGGAACTCATCCCAGTTTAGTTTGTTAAAGGAAGGTCTTGCCTACTCAACCTGGTAGACTTCTTTGAGAGGATCACCAAGGCTATGGATGAGGAGAAAACAGTGCCTACCACCTACCTTGGCCTGTCTAAGGTATTTGATTAAATATCCCACTCAGGTATTATTGACAAATTCTCATAACTAGGCATAAATCCCTACATGACTAGACTTTTGCTTTTCCCGGTTAGGGGTCGCCACAGCGGAACTCCAGTCCGCTCATGACTGGCTGTGGATTTTTACGGTGCCGAGTTGCCAGCCCGATGCCCAACCTTCAACGAAGGAACACCCATTCATGCTCGCACCTACCTGCATAGGACACAAGAAGTCAAGAGTGATAAGACCACCACCAAGAGAAGACTGGCTACCAGTGGAGTATCCCAGGGCTCCGTGTTGAGCCCACACTGTTTGGTATCTATTTTTTGGAAGTAAAGGCTAATGTCAAAGGCCTCTGGCTCACCAAGTTCACAGATGACTGTAAATTGGGAGCTATCATAGATTCCCCCATGACAGTAACATCCGACAAGAGGGTCTAACACAAGTAATTGACTGGTGCCAAAGCCATGGATTAAAACTCAGTGTGAAGAAATGCATTATAGTGCTCATTGGGAAATCATCCACTCAAACTAATTACTCCATCAATAAAACACCTGTAATAGTTGACCTGATAGTTAGGGATCTGGGAACATATGCAGACAGTTACTTGGCCTTCAACCAACACATAGCCAGGATAGAAAGAAAATCATTCTATGTTGCCCAATGCACAAGCAAGGGTATGGCATCCAGGTTCAAGGAAGTTATAGTGCCACTCTGCTGGAATACATGCATTTGGTCACACGACCAAATGCCGAACAGCCGTTTATCCGAATCTGAATGTCGAAACTCGCAGGCACGAATGCTCATAATATCGTGCGCAACTTCGAATTAAAAATTCCCATTCTCACAACCGCCGCAAAAAGCACTACCGTGGGTTGAGAGGGAGGAATATTAGCCTGGCCAGCGTTCGGTATTTCCGGGTTCGGCATCTGAAAATTCGACATATACAAACCTGTGGACACTGCTTTCGACGTTTGTAGCATCGGTACTCTGCTGTTCGACCAAATGCATGTATTCCCACTCTACTCAGCCTATTGAATACAATGTCCTCTTTTGTATGTACTTAACCAGGTACCTGCAAGAGTTGGAATGCCCTGAATGGTTCCTCAGCAGGAGAAACCAGGCTAAGAATACTCTGTACTACAAAGATTGTCTTAAGGCCCCATCTCTGTACTCAGTCAACTACAGGTTACTGAGGGGTAATCTATGCCTAGCATATAAGGCTTCTCAGATCCAGCTATGATGGATCTCTTGCACATCCACAAAACAAAGAGCATCAGAAACACTAGATCCTGGGACCTGAACTTTGCCTGTGGCATAAATAAAATGTGTTGAAGGGACTGATATGTGTCTCAAAGGATTCCCGCAACATGGAATAAAACCCCCATCTGTGTGAAGCAGAATTCATCCCTGACCTTATGCAAAAGAAACCTTGATTATTGTATGGGAAATTGCAAATTCACCCCACCCTCTGTCTCGCCACCCCATATTTCTGATTGATAGTGGTAAACTAAAGTAATCCCCAACTAATATACCCCCCACATGAAAATTAGCTATTGCTTTACTAATATACCCTACCATATAGATGTCCAGAGAACTCAGAGAGAAAACTGGGTTGGGTTGCACAGCTAGGTGGCCATTAGCCTAGTATAAACCTATGAGCCTATGTATATATATAGCCTACTACATTATTTAGTCTAGCCATGTCATATAGTTGAGTTTTCTGAACCACACATACCCTGCGCATGGCCATTCACTATGCAAATTTACTTTAGTGCGGTGCTGCAAAGTTTTCCAAATCCTTTATGTTATTTGCTTTACCTTGGGAATATAACTATAACTACTCACCAGTGCAAGACCTGGAGAGAGAAGAGAGGTAGAAAGACAGTATAGCTGTGTAACTAAACTTACCGTAACAGTAACTGCTTGAATGATCACATCTGCAGTAGGCTATATCATTCCTAGGGTATACCAGCTGGCCAGCTTTCACAGCTTCAGGGCACCTTCCAAGTGCCCCAAACATCAGTCAACTCGAGCTGAGATGACAGAAAGCCACGTTTGGGAGCAAAGCCCTTCAAAGCCTTTATGCCAACTGAGAGAGGGAAGCTAAAACCTGAGAGGACAATGCTGGGAAAATTGAAAATACATGCCCACACCCTTGTGGAAAAATTATACAAAAATAAAGGGGGATGGAGCGGCTACTGCATCAGTGATCATTCAAACATCTACCTTTATGATAAGTTTACTTACACAACTGTCAATCAACACAACTCCGACACTGTGACTAAAACAAAAACAAAAGTTGTATCTGCAATCTTCCATGGATTTACTGTAAAAAAAAAATACTCAACTAGCACCGGAATTTGAAAAGATAAAGGGTGTTGATGCTGAGACCAAAGAGATTACAGATACCACTGTATCTTTCTGATGTAGAATCTTGCTAGGGGTATTGTGAGAATTATAGATGCTATAAGACACAAAATCCCTAGGCATTCTCTCGCAGTGATTGAAGTCTGAGGTGAAAACCTTAGAAATATAAGTAAGGATGTTTTTTTCCTGTGGAAGACAAGCTCTTTGAACTGAGGTGTTTAGCTGATATCCCAGGACTAGAATACTGTATGATGGAGTGAAGAAAGACTTTTGACTGTTTTCTCAGAATCCCAGCATGTGTCAGAGATCTCTCACCAAAACAGAGATAATGACACTTTGAAAAAGACTCTGCAAAGATACGCAAGTTGTCTAAGTATGGAAAAATGTGGATACCCTGTAGCCTGCAATAAGCTATAATGGGAGCTAGACACTTGGTGAACACTTTTGGTGCAGTGAATAGCCCAAAGGTTAAGGTACAGAACTGATAATGTAATCCAGACATACAAAATCTTAAGAAATATCTGAAGTCTGGATGAATAGGGATGTGATGATAGGCATCTCATAAGGCTAGTGTTACCATAATACTTGAAAGAAGAAGACGAGGTAATAGGTTGTGAAGTGACATAATTTTGAATTAGGGCACCATCACAAAAAGGTTTAGAAAAGAAAGATCCAGAAACTGGTCTCCAAACATTTTCTTTCTTTGGCACTAGGAATATCCTAGAATAAAAATCCTTACCCACTTGGGAAGGAGGAACTGGTTCTATCAATCCTTGGGACAGCATGTGATAAAGAGCTAGTCTCCTGATCTGGAGAAATGAGGAATGACCCCCCCCCCCCCAGAAAGGATGAATTTCTTCCCACTGCCATCTGTAACCTTGATGAATGATAATCAAAACCCATTTGTCTGAAGGAATCTGTTGCCAAAAAGAAGGTTAAGACTTTCTGGAAGAAAAAGGGGGCCAGGGTGGAGTGGGTCACAAGGTCTCTTGAACAGTCATTCAGACATATTGGACTGTCCTTGGTTTTGGGAGGTTAGAGATGTCTTTTTGGAACTCCTTTGCCATTCCTTCTTAACCATCTGTTAAACCAAAGTCTGTTGAGACTGTTTATTCTGTTTTGTGCCCAAAATGGAAAAGGAGAAAAAATCCATTGGACAGTTTGTAAAAAGAGTGCTGAAAAAATCTTACAGATTCAGTAGATCAACTTGCCTTTTTCATCACACTTTTTGATTACCTCTGCAGTAGAGGGGCCAAACATTACATCTATATCCAAGGGAGAATGTAAAATCTCATTTTTAACATTATCTGAAAATTTCTGAGAATGCTGTCATGCAAACCTCCTTAAAACAGTACCAGTGGCTATAGTCCTAGAAGCAGATTCAATAGAGTCATACTCACACTCAATGCAAACAATGAGTAGTGATCTGTGCAAAAAAAAAATACTAAGTTATTTAAAGAAGATTTTTACTCACAAGACGAAAATGCAAATAAAACATTCCTCATACTTTTCTCATCCTTATCAGAAAGAGTAGGAATGGAATTACTAAGTGCTTAGCAGTGGTGGGAACA
The DNA here is from genome assembly GCF_019279795.1 of Protopterus annectens. Taxonomy (NCBI): domain Eukaryota; kingdom Metazoa; phylum Chordata; order Ceratodontiformes; family Protopteridae; genus Protopterus; species Protopterus annectens. The sequence goes on from NC_056743.1 coordinate 893,909,839, forward strand.
ACTGAGGCTATAGCTGCTGGGTCAGGTTTGGAAACAGTGTATAAAAAATTAAAAGAATGAAAAGTTTTATATATCCTATCTGTCATTTTAAAGGAAGCTGTCTGAGTAACAGGAAAATTGCAGGCAGTAACATACACATCTTCTAAAGCTGACAAAACAGGAGAGATGGGTGTAGGTTCTGGAAAAATCATTCTGTAACAACTCAGTATTTTCTGAGGGAATGAGAGACTTCAATGTTCTCTCATTGAAAACACTAGCACATTCTAGCAGTGGTCTCAGAGGAAAAGAATCCCCAACAGGGAGAATCTGAAACTGCACTTTCCTCTTAGTCTGAATCAGAAATTTGAGTTAAAAACCTTGAATCTGTCCCTGCAACTTACTGTTCAGATTCAGAATCTTGATTATTTTCAGGAAAAGAGGAATCCCTCTTTTTTATCAGAAACTACTTTACAAGAAGGATCAATAGCCTGAATTAACCCCCGAGCCAGTAAACTACACTTTTCTAAAGAAATTTGAAAAAGAGTAGATAATGCTTGGTTTTCTGTTTCTTTTTTGTAAGGTAAGGGTTTTTAGATAAATAATATTTTTAGTTAAGACCTTTTGCAGCCTTTCCAGCTGTATGAGATTTCTGGCTTGGTACATGTTGAAAGGGGCACTGTACTCTATAACTGGTTTGATTAGGGCTCAGTACAGAAGGCTGATAACTTCTTTTGACCCGGATAATGACTATAGAATTTAGTTGGTCTAGGCAGAAGATTTCATGACTACTGTTGTTACATGGTGGTTGAAGGAGAGGGAATTGTTGACCAAGGTGCCACGGTTCTTGACTACCATGTCTGTTTGTAGTGGGGTACTGGCTATAATGCAATTTGTAGATGATAGGTGTTTTCCAAATGTGACAATACTGCACTTTATTTGCATTCAGTTTAAGCCCTTTTCTATACACCATTTGTTTATAAGGACTAACTCTTGATGTAGCAATTTTACATCTGGAGGAGAGTGAATGAGAACACCCAGTTTACAGCCATTAGCAATTAGCAATTAGCCATAGGTCTGCACTTATGATACGGAGATCAAAAAGTATATGCCAAAAAATGAGCTTTGGGGTATTTATTTTCTTACCGTCCAGAATGGCACATGCCACCTTAATTTTGTGGATTCTACCTTTCAGTCAGTTTGTGAACCAGCTAACCAGGTAAGGGTCCACCTCAGGATATTTTAGCTTATTTCCAATGCCAGCCTGGGGTATAATGTCAATGCACTTGGCCAGATGTGGATATGCTTTTTGGATTGAATGACTCCCAATCACTGCTTCTGTGACCTCTTCAAAGAAGTTTACTAAATTAAGGAAACATGGCCTACCTTTGACAAATGAAGTTATTTAGGCTGATGGGTTTACAGTCCATGGGGTCTTTGGCACTGTCCCCATTGTGAAAGGGAATTACAAAAGCAATTTTCCTTACATCAGGGATGTGCCCTGTAGATAGTCATAAGTTAAATGCAGAAGTTTAGTGAGGGCATGCTTGTTACTATTTATTAAGCAACCTGGTAAATTATCTGGGACCATAGAAAACTCTGTTTTTTTTTTTTTTTTTTAGTTTTGTTAGTAGAGTCAGGACCTGTTCCATGATGATCTTAGAGGGTGTTATGCACTCAGGAATTTATAGAATCTCAGTGACTGCTTCTGGGGTAATTTAGCACTAAATGTGTCTGCAAGTAAGTCAGTTATATCTTTAAGATCAAAGTGGGCAACATAATTTAGAATTATATCAGTATATTGCTGGGTGTTATTTCTCAGTTTTCTGATGTAATTAAAGAAGTATTTGTAGTTATCCTTGGTCTCTGATGCCAGTTTCAATTCAAGCCGATTTTTGGACTTCCCTGATGGTCATTGTTTATTCCTTACTGACCTTTTAGATAAGTCTTTAATGCGGGAGCTTAAAATTTGCTATAGGACTTTAAACGTTTTTTATTTATTTATTTATTTTTTTTGGCTGAAGAGTTTATTTATAATGGTGGACCTCCAAGATGGCTTATTTTTTAAAATTTCTATTACATTTGGGGCCTGTCAGATCAACACACTTGTGTAGGTGGGAGTATAACTTTGTTGTATAAGTGGCAGCTAAAGCTGCATGAAGGCTGGTAAAAGTACAATTAAAATTAGACAGCTCATCATAGAATTTATGGAGGTTTTTATGTTTAAAGTCCTTAAATTCTCAATTTTGTATAGCAGTGGGGTTTGCAACTTTAAAGGAGATGTTTACTAATTTGTGGTCTGACTTAGCCAGAGAAGGAGATACCATAGACATATTACATTTGGGCGCTATGTTGCTAAGAGCTGGTTAACTCTTTGTTTTACAAACTTATTTACTAGGTACAGGAATCTTTGGGTATACTCAGCCTTTGAGGTATTGGCATATCAGTTAATCGAAGGATAACTGAAGTCTCTTAACATTAAGTAACTTTTCATTAAGTGCAGTTCAGGGAGTACGTATTGGACTCTCCTGTGTTCTGGGGACATGAGTGGTATACTATAGGAGGTTATAATTTTGTACATTGCACTAACGTTAAGTTGGAAATCTGTCCATTTGGCATTCAACATTCTGATGGCTTGCAACTATGAAGTGCACTGTGCTCTGCTGCTGCATGGTGCACAGCTCAGTGCAATCCAGCAAGATGGGACACAAGGCACTGCAATGTAAACACAAAAATAAAAAGTGACATAGCTAGTCAGTTTAACTTCCTCAGTTCCCTTTGTTAATGAGGGACCAGGGCATCAGCAAGTTACTTCCAAGCAGACTCCAGTGCCAAAAGTGGTCTTCTCCTGTACAAATTAAGTAAAATGCAATTGAAGTAGAATCTTAGCAGTTTAAGTAATAAAAATGAAACAGCTCATGCCACTTCCCACATCTTGGAGGGACTGGTTGCAGCAAAGGATTAACAGCAGACCTGCTAAGCAGCTCAATATAGCCCAACAAAAGAGGTCTGTGTGTTTGCTATATATGTGTGTGTCTACATCTTGCAATGGACTGGCATCCAGGCCAGTATCAGTTGTATGTCATACAAACGTTGCAACAATGCTGAATATGATAATCTGGGTATGTATCAGAAAATGAAAACATGAATAAAGGATAAGGCCCTGGTATATTATGTATTTATTTGATTTAAAAAAATCTAGTTAGTGTTATGAAATAGGTTAAATATTAAATGTTTTCACTCCCCCCTATACTTTGACATTTAGTCAAAAATTTTGTTTTTATTAACTTAATATATAAGGATGTCTGTGTTACATAATGCTTCTGTGTCAAACATTTCAAGATTTATTAAGCATTAAGTTACTTCAAAAGTATTTGTTGTTTTAATATATGTTCCCTGTAATGTATAAACTTGCTAATCTGAAAATATGAAACATGTTATTTCCAGTGCTTTGCAACTATAAAAATTAAGAACTGAAAATGAATAGTATGTAGTGGAGAGGATGAATCAACAGCTGTAGATGCAATGTGTAATATTCTGGAATCAACCAGCAAGAAAACCTCACAAAAAGATCTGGTCACAGTGCTTTACAAGCTAAACCTACAAAGCAGCTACTTTGTTTGCCAAAGAGTTGTAATTGACAGGCTCCATCACATGAATGCTTCAGGCTGTTTCCTGATATAGATCCTGGAGGCCTGTTATCCCCACACAGCAACAATGAAACGTTTTGACTTGCTATTTAAAGAGGTGTATTTTGTTTACTGGTGTGATGAACCAGGAGGTAAAATGCATGTCTACTGTATTATTCTTGCAGATATTTAATGTTTCACTTCATTGTGATTGCTGCTGAAAAAATATCTTGAAGAATTTGGAACTATTCTGAAAGTGCACAGAATTTCAAGATTGGCTTTTTGTGTGCAGTTAATCTGTTGTGCCACCTTGTGGTAAATCACAACAATAAAACCATATTCTTTTTACTGAGACTTGGCCTCAGAAATATTATTTAATCAGTACAAAGGAATGACTTGTTAACATAATAACCCTACTGCACTATATGTATTTCCTCGTTATGTCTTGCTTACTTGCACAGAAAGTACACCTTAAAAAAAAAGTACTGATTCGGCAGAGATGACTACATAATATTGGTGATGAGGAAAAAGGAAAACTAGTAAAGAGAAAAAATAAATACACATTTTAACAGTGTAATTATATGAAGAATCAGTTTTATTATTTTGCAGTCATTAGTTCTTTTGTTTCAGATGTCTCCAGCCAGAAATACAGAACTAGAAACAAGAACTGCAAAAGCTATGTGGAGTTTTATTAACACTAATTAGCACATGCATGTGTTAGAGGCAGGAAAGACTTTAGTGTTGAGTAGTATCTTGTCATCACCAAAATGACCCCTGTATACCAAGACAAGATAAATGGCTTTAACAATTGGCTAAACAGTTGTTATCATTCTAAGGTGATCTTATGTTTCACGTGGGATGGCTTTCATCTCTTGTACCAGGGCTTCCATATAGCTTTTACTACTTTCATAGTGCCTTTTTTGGGCAAAGACAGCCTACTGGACATTCCTATATAGAAAACTCAGACTGAAAGTAGGACAACATCAGGGTGCCACTACTCAATGCCAAGTGTCTAAACTGAAAGATTCCAGAACTTGAGGTCTTTCTACAACTCTAACATATTCATATCTGTGTATTTACTGAGACATAGTTTCAGTGCAGTGATAGCACTACCTCTATACCAGGGTTTAGCACCTATCATTTCTTCATGCCTTTGGTCAACTGAGGAAGAGTATCTGTGTTTGTCAGTCACTTCATGTCAAATTACCTGTGACCCTAACCTAGAGAGAGAAATAACCATTAACCATTAACAAATCAAATTATTACTTCATCGCAAGCTACATTTCCATCAATGTCCTTAAAAAGATCATGAAAATTATGTGAATACCATTGAGAGGTTAAATATCAAAAGAATAAACTTTTTTTGCTAGGGGAGGTCAGTTAATCAAAGTCTGAATTGTACACACATCTCTACAAATGGATATGCTAAGCACTTTCTAGACTTTGTTAATTCCAGTTCACTGCAGCAAATTGTAAGACTACCCACTAGAAGCGCTAATATCCTTGACCTGGTCCTTACCAACCTAGCCCCTGGCAGTACTACCCATCTCCTCCTTCCTAGTTAAACCTGACCACAAATCAGTCACTTTCTCCATCATGCCTACTGGTGCAACTGCAGCATCAAAGAAGACTATCCTTACCGACTTTTCCAAGGCAAACCTACATCAGCTTATAGAAGACCAAATTTCCACAGTCACTCACAAATGGATCCATCTGAGAGGGCTGTTACATTCATTTCTAATTTTTAATCAGCAAGTAAATAGCTGATTAGAAAAATCCATATCTGTCCTACATATATTGATTAATTCAGCAACAAACATCTCTGATAGAACTGCATTAGTAATTGGTATAACAAAACAAGGAATAATTAAAAGGTGTAAGAAATCCCCACCGCTTCATCAAGACCATACTGAAACTTGCTAGCAAGGAACTTAAGAGCATTATTAGAAAATATAAAGCAGAGTAAGTATGTAGTTAAGGTCACTATATATATATATATATATATATATATATATATATATATATATATATATATATATATATATATACCAAAGGAAACAACAAATCTTTCATTAGTTATGTCAGGAAATTAAGGAATAATGTCTAGCAATGCATTGAGCTCATCTATAATAATATCCTACATTCTGATCCCAATGATATAGTCAATATAATAGCTGACAATTTTAGTGCTAACTTCTCCCACTCCAAACAACATTGCTACCCCCCTCTATCCCCAAAAAGTTAGATTCCCATTTAACATAAAATTACCTTGGAACAAATCTTAGAATCCCTGTCAAAGGCTAAAAATAGTACTCCTATCTCTTCCATGCCAAGTATGCACTACCCAGTATTGACTATGGCTGTGTCATGTGCTGTCTAGACCTCCTAAGAAGAACTTGGGTGGTAACATTTAATATATGTACATTTGCATTACACATAACTCCCACTGCAAGTTTAGAGGTACTACCACTCTACATGGCTGGAGACAAAGTATATGAAGCAATGCTAGACCCAAGTGATATATTTACAAGTGATAGAAAGAAAGAGAAAAGCTATATATGAATATTTTCAGCCAAAGACGAATGTACAATTTATGATATTAGCATTCCGAAATACAATATAGGAGACCATGAGGTAAAAAAGACACGTTCTATGTAATATTAATTTATTCCCTCTGTCTGCAAGTTAGTACTCTAACTTCCAATGGGTGCATCATGAGCTTTTCAACAAAATAAAGTTATGACCTCACCACTCCCCCAAACGTTAGCCTCTTCAGAATTATAAGGGTTACTAAAGGAGTGTAAATGGCAAACTCTTCAGCACAAACTAATTTTTACACTGGTGGTGTTAATTTGATTCTATATCTTAAAATGGATTTTATAAGTTATAATAAACATAGTAAACATTAATTATATAATGTTTTGCAAACAACGTACAACATTTCAGTAACCACTCAAACTATAAGCATTTTGTTCATCCAGCTGGAGCTTTTATATGAGGCTAACAAGTTCTGTCTGTGCTACTTGCATGTTCAGATATTTAGAGAGATATGAAAATTCTGACGATATAAAAACATAGTATTTGAACAACATTTAACATCTCTTTAGCCGCACAAGGCATAGACAAATTATTCTTGCAGTTGTATTACCCATCATGTAATCTGTAAGATGAACCCTTTCAGTAGCTTGCATGTAGCATGGTTTTGGAATTATTGATAGAAATATGAATGGCAATATTAGACATCTTGAGTCTTCTGTAGGTTTAACATGAGAAATACCTGGAGACACCATTACGGATTAACGAGCTCTTGCCAAAAAAACGACTTCCCAAAAACAGAGTAAGAAATACAACTATAAATTATTTTTGATATAATTTTAGGGAAAGCTAGGAGAAAAAGCATTATCAAAACCAGAATTATTATTTGAAAATATCCTTTATATTGTCAGATCTTTGAAAATGTAAGGGGTACAGAGAAAGAGGACAAAAAGTAGGAAGTCAAGTATCGACAGAATAATATTGTAAAAATTATGTGTCAAAAGCTGAAAAAAGGAAAATGAGTAAATTAAATATTAGGAATGGCAGTATAAACATGAAATAATACACCAGTTCAATTTCACGCTACACTGAAGAGACGTTTCCACACAAAGAACATTGCCTTGGTAAGGTAACTAGCTTATGCAATCTGCAAGAAACTAAATAATGTTGCCAGTGAGGAGCAAATTGGAAAGTTGATCATGGAAGGGTTGATGACTGGCAGGCAACAAAGGATAAAAAAAAGCTGTCAATGAGCAAACAATCCAACACAGGTTCCAGTATAGCTGTCAGATATCACTCTTCAGGCACCCAACACTACTTCATTCATCAACTTGGATGGCTTTGTGCAACTAATCTCCACACCCACTCATACCAACAAAGCTCATTTCCCAAGCTCTCTTCTAGACTGGATTTTAGTCTTCTACCCCCAGAAATACCATAATCCTGACACCCTGCCCAACTCCCTCAGTGATCACTCCCCTGTTAGAGTCATCAGATATACTCCACACTTTACTAGGCCCCACAGATACATTACCTCCTGCAAACATTCCGCCTTCTTCCCAGAGACCTTCAAAAACTATCCAGAATAAACTGGTCACATCTACACTTTCTCCCCCTTGACGAAGCTGTGCATTCATTTAACTCTACCTTCCTAAACATCTTGAACTCACTTGCTCCTCTCCGCACTGTCAGGATCATATCTAACATATCTCCTTGGTTAACAAATCCTACCCATACCCTAATGATAAACAGAGACAGGTTGTGGAAATTGTGGATAAAAACTAAGCTCCCTATACATTTACAAAAATATAAAGAACTTAGAAACCTGGTAAAAAACATACCTACAAACACAAAAAGGACTTCTATACCAACCTCCCTTCTGCCCAAAGCTCAGACCCAAAAAAATTCAGGAACTCTGTTAACTACATTTTGCATCCTGGAAACCCTTTCTCCCCTAACCCGTGCCCAAACATCACACCTGAAGAAACAGCTGACCTATTCAACACCTACTTTATCGACTCTATATCTAAGGTGATTAACTCCTTCCCCTCTACAAATACTAGCAACTCTTCCAAATCTTCTCCTTCACCCAACACCTCTAACATTTTTGCACTTAAAACAGTACCTACCAACTATATTAAATCTTTACTCTCAACACTTAACCCTGCTCTCCTTCTGCTGACAATCTACCCCCTATTTCCTGCAGATTGCAGCTGAACCCCTTGCTTTCCCTGTATCTATCCTAATAAATTGCTCCATTTCCAAATCATATGTCCTCTCTTTATGGAAAATATTCTACACCTTACCTATTCAAAAAGGAAGTAACTCCACCGACATCACTAATTTCAGGCCAATTGCGATTTTGCCCCATCTTTCAAAAATATTGGAAAAATGTATACATAAACAAGTCATGCAATACCTCCTTTAGGAAAACTTACTTACACCTACCCAGAATGGCTTTCGCCCAAAACATAGTACCACAACTGCACTAATCTCTTTCATAAATACCATCTGTCTGGCTCGTGATAACAATAAACTGATCTCTTGTCTATTCCTAGACCTCTCTAAGGCATTTGATACAGTTTCCCATCCTCTTCTTCTGGCCAAACTATCAAACCTTAATTTCTCTTCTTCTATTATTACCTGGTTCTCTAGCTACCCCTCTGATTGTCTACAATCTGTCAAATGGCTCTCAGCTCTATCCCCTCCCCTCCTAGTGAAAGTGAGAGTTCTTCAAGGATCTATCCTTGGCCCACTACTCTTTAATATCTTCACAAATCTTCTGCATACCTCTTGTCCCCAGTCATCCCTTATACAATGTGCAGATGACTCTACAGTCATCACCATCGCCGGCACCCCCTCTGACCTCCACATTGTTACCGAAGCATCCTTTAACTCCTTAGCATCCTGGCTCTGTGACAACCTACTAATTCTCAACCTTAAGAAAACTAAACTCTTACTCTTTCTCCCCCAAAACCTCACTAATCTCAAATCAACTTTTACTATACTGAAACTCAATGACACATCTATCACTGTTGAATCTAGCACTAAACTTCTAGGTGTAACAATTGATGACAAACTTAATTTGATATATAAATATGCAGATTTAACTGTATAACTGTATTAAAAAGACACATCAAAAACTTGGACTCCTTTACTGCAACAAAAATTCTTAACTAGCAATGCAAAAATAACCCTCTCTTGTGCTTGCCTTTTCCCTAGCCTATTATATAGCTGTCACATTTTTACTAATCTGAACAACACACTCATAGCTAAACTTGAATCAACCTGCAAGGTGGCTAGATTCGCTGCACACCATACTTATAGGTCTCACCGCTGTCTTTCTCTAAGACACTTAGACTGGATGGAATTACCCCACCAGCTCCTCCTCTCTCAACAACAGATAATTCATTTGATTCTATACCTGCAATCTTTCTGTCCTAGCCTACTTCCTATTATCTCTAAATACTCTCTGACTAGGTCTCTACGCAGCTCTGACCAAAACCTGCTACAAATATATAAACCCATGTCCAAAACTGATCACAACCTCTACAGCTACAACCCTGCCATAAATTGGAACAATCTTCTCTTAGAAATTAGATCCCTCAAACACCCTAAACAATTCAAAACTGCTACCAGAGATTTCCTAAAAACGCAATGGTCTTGACACGGCTTTTATCCTCCTTAAACTACTTTCTCCATGCCTCAAACACAGTTTTACCTCCTCCCCTCTCACTTACCCCCTCTTCTCATATAATCTCATAAATCCTCCTTCCTTCAGCTATTATTTAAATTTACAATCTTATCTTAGCTGTTAATCGACATTAGATATCACCCCTCCTCTCAACTTCTCTCATTTTTTTCTTCTCTACAGAATCTATGCATGCCTAAATGATAACAGATTCTTTTTATTATGTTGCTGATTAGCTTTAATGTATTGTTGTATTTTGGTATTATGTCTACTCTTCTCAAAACCTCCATGCCAAATTCTTGTGTAAAACTATACTCACTTTGTAAGTATATATTGTATATTAATTATTGCTTATTGTCTAAGTTTTCTCTGTTTAAAACTGTATTCTACTGTGGAGCTTTTCTCCCTGGGTCTCTGCTGAAAATGGGCCGCAAAGCTCAGTTGGACAAACCTGGTCAACAAATGTGAAATAAATAAATAAAATAAAAATATTTGAAAAAGATAAGCCATATAACAGACCTAAATGTATAAAAAGACAATAGAAAAATTGTGCAGGGCTTGCCTTAGGCCAACTGAGCTGTCTGGATGTAACATGGCCCTGCATTTGTCACTGAAAATATTTTCTCTCACTCACAGCATCATTATAACCAGCAGGCCACAGAGCAAGATGATCTGTTAGCTTGCCCACTAGTCTGACGAGATGTTTCTTTGGTACGTACTTGTTAGTAGTGTCTAGCATTTTTGGGATATGTTGTCTTGCTCCCAATGTAAGTATCAGCCTCACTAGTGGAGCAGACTATATATCCCAACATTTCTTTTGGCAAGGTTAAGGC